>NW_027212126.1:0-48190 GCF_036971445.1 Narcine bancroftii | reverse complement strand
TTTTACCCTGGATTCAGAACAAGTGCATAAGAAACTATACTTGAAATAGATAGGAATGCTTTAACTCAGCAGACAAAATATGTGCAGTAGAACTTACCTGGAATAGAAAGGATTGTTTTGACTCAGCACACACAACATGTGCATGAAAATATTCTTAGAATAGTAAGAAATGTTTTGACTCACCACGCACTGCATGTGCATTAGAATATACTTGGAATAGAAAGAAAAATATAGACTCAACACACAAAACATGTGTATTTGAAAATACTTGGTACATTAAGGAATATTGTTGCATAGCACACACAAAATGTGCATTCGAATATACTTCGAGGAGAAAGGATGTTTTGACTAGGTGCAGACTATATGAGCATTAGAATATACTTGGAATAGAAAGAAATGTTTTCACTGTACACTCAGCATGTGCATTAGATTATGTTTGAAATAGAAAGGAATGTTTTGACTTAGAACGCACAACATATGCATAAGAATGTACTTGGAATAAAAAGGATTGTTTTGACTCAGCACACACAACATGTGCATGAAAATATTCTTAGAATAGTAAGAATTGTTTTGACTCACCACTCACAGCATGTGCATCAGAATATACTTGGAATAGAAAGGAAAGTATAGACTCACCACACAAAACATGTGTATTTGAATATACTTGGTAAATTAAGGAATATTGTTGCATAGCACACACAAAATGTGCATTCGAATATACTTTGAGGAGAAAGTAATGTTTTGACTGAGCATACACAACATGTGCGTTAGAATATATTTGAAATCGAAAGAAACGTTTTGACTCAGCACACACAAGCTGTGCATTAGGATATACTTGGAGGAGGAAGAAATGTATTGATTCAGCATACACAACATGTGCATTAGAATATACTTGGAATAGATAGGAATGTTTTTCCTCAGCAGACAAATCATGTTCAGTCGCATTAACCTGGAATAGAAAGGAACGTTTTGACTCAGCACGCACAACATGTGCATTAGAATATATTTTGAATCAAAAGTAATGTTTCGATTCAGCACACACAACATGTGCATTCGAATATACTTGGAATAGAAAGAAATGTATTGAGTCAGCACACACAAGCTGTGCATTAGAATATACTTGGAGTAGGAAGGAATGTTTTGACTCAGCATACACAACATGTGCATTAGAATATATTTGGAATAGATAGTAATATTTTTCCTCAGCAGACAAAACATGTTCAGTCGAATTAACCTGGAATAGAAAGGAATGTTTTGACTCAGCACACTCAAAATGTGCATTAGAATATATTTGGAATCAAAAGTAATGTTTCGATTCAGCACACACAACATGTGCATTAGAATACACTTGGGTTAGCTAACAATGTTTTACAGGACACAGAATATGCGCATAAGAATATCAATGGATTAGATAGGAATGTTTTACTCAGGACACAGAACATGTGCATAAGAATTTAGATGGAAAATAAAGGAATGCATTGACTCAGCACACACATCACCTGCATTAGTATATACTTCGAATAACAAAGATTTTTTTGACTCATCCCATCCTCCATGTATATTAGAATTACTTGGAATAGAAAGGAATGTTTTGAAAAAGCACACACAACATGTGCATTAGAATATACTTGGATTGGATAGAAATGTTTTACCCTGGATTCAGAACATGTGCATAAGAAAATATACCTGAAATAGATAGGAATGCTTTATCTCAGCAGACAAAATATGTGAAGTAGAACTTACCTGGAATAGAAAGGAATGTTTTGACTTAGTACGCACAACATATGCATAAGAATGTACTTGGAATAAAAAGGATTGTTTTGACTCAGCACACACAGCATGTGCATGAAAATATTCTTAGAATAGTAAGAAATGTTTTGACTCACCACACACAGCATGTGCATTAGAATATACTTGGAATAGAAAGGAAAGTATAGACTCACCACACAAAACATGTGTATTTGAATATACTTGGTAAATTAAGGAATATTGTTGCATACAACACACAAAATGTGTATTCGAATATACTTTGAGGAGAAAGGAATGTTTTGAATGAGCATACACAACATGTGCATTAGAATATATTTGAAATCGAAAGAAATGTTTTGACTCAGCACACACAACATGTGCATTTGAATATACTTGGAATAGAAACGAAAGTATAGACTCACCACACAAAACATGTGTATTTGAATATACTTGGTAAATTATTGAATATTTTTGCATAGCACACACAAAATGTGCATTCGAATATACTTCGAGGCGAAAGAATGTTTTCACTAGGCGCAGACAATATGAGCATTAGAATATACTTGGAATAGAAAGAAATGATTTGACTGTACACTTAGCATGTGCATTAGATTATGTTTGGAATAAAAAGGAATGTTTTGACTCAGCATAATCAACATGTGCATTAGAATATACTTGGAATAGATAGGACGTTTTTCTTCAGCAGACAAAACATGTTCAGTCGAATTAACCTGGAATAGAAAGGAATGTTTTGACTCAGCACGCACAACATGTGCATTCGAATATACTTGGATTAGAAAGAAATGTATTGAGTCAGCACACACAAGCTGTGCATTAGAATATACTTGGAGTAGAAAGGAATGTTTTTCCTAAGCAGAAAAAACAAGTTCAGTCGAATTAACCTGGAATAGAAAGGAATGTTTTGACTCAGCACGCTCAACATGTGCATTAGAATATATTTTGAATCAAAAGTAATGTTTCGATTCAGCACACACAACATTTGCATTAGGATACACTTGGGTTAGCTAAGAATGTTTTACAGGACAGAACATGCGCATAAGAATATCAATGGATTAGATAGGAATGTTTTTCTCAGGACACAGAACATGTGCATATGAATTTAGATGGAAAAGAAAGGAAAGCATTGACTCAGCACACACATCACGTGCATTAGTATATACTTAGAATAACAAAGATTGTTTTGACTCTGCCCATCTTCCATGTATATTAGAATTACTTGGAATAGAAAGGAATATTTTGACTCAGCACACACAACATGTGAATTAGAATTCACTTGTAATAGGAATAAATGTTTTGACTCAGTACAAATAACATGTGCATTAGCATCTACATGGAATAGAAAATTTTTTTTAGACTAAGCACTCACAACATGTGCATCAGGTTATACTTTGTAGACAAAGGAAAGTTTTCACTCAGCACACACAAAATATGAATTAGTATATACTTGTAATAGAAAGAAATGTTTTGACTCAGTACACACAACAGTGGCATTAGTATATACTGGGAATAGATAGCAATGTTTTGACTCAGCACACACAACATGTGAATGAGAATATAGTTGGAATAAAAAGGAATATACTTGGAATAGAACCAAATGATTTGAATCAGCACACACTAAATTTTCATTGGAATATACTTGGAATAAAAAGGAAAGTTTTTACTCAGCGCACACCACATGTGCATTATATTATACTTGGATTAGAAAGGAATGTTTTGACTAAGCACACAAAACATGTGAATTAGATAATAGTTGGAATAGAAAGGAATGTTTTGACTCAGCACACACAACATGTGCATTAGAATATACTTGGATTAGATAGAAATGTTTTACCCTGGATTCAGAACATGTGCATAAGAAAATATACTTGAAATAGATAGGAATGCTTTAACTCAGCAGACAAAATATGTGCAGTCGAACTTACCTGGAATAGAATGGAATGTTTTGACTTAGCACGCACAACATATGCATAAGAATGTACTTGGAATAAAAAGGATTGTTTTGACTCAGCACACACAACATGTGCATGAAAATATTCTTAGAATAGTAAGAAATGTTTTGACTCACCACACACAGCATGTGCATTAGAATATACTTGGAATAGAAATGAAAGTATAGACTCACCACACAAAACATGTGTATTTCAATATACTTGGTAAATTATGGAATCTTGTTGCATAGCACACACAAAATGTGCATTCGAATATACTTCGAGGAGAAAGGATGTTTTGACTAGGTGCAGACAATATGAGCATTACAAAATACTTGGAATAGAAAGAAATGATTTGACTGTACACTCAGCATGTGCATTAGATTATGTTTGGAATAGAAAGGAATGTTTTGACTCAGCACACTCAACCTGTGCATTAGAATATACTTGGATTAGAAAGAAATGTTTTGCTTCAGCACACACAACATGTCCATTCGAATATACTTCGAGTAGACAGGAATGTTTTGACTGAGCATACACAACATGTGCGTTAGAATATATTTGAAGTCAAAAGAAATGTTTTGACTCAGCACACACAACATGTGCATTTGAATATACTTGGAATAGAAAGAAATGTATTGACTCAGCACACACAAGCTGTGCATTGGTATATACTTGGAGTAGGAAGGAATGTTTTGACTCAGCATACACAACATGTGCATTAGAATATACTTGGAATAGATAGGAATGTTTTTCCTCAGCAGACAAATCATTTTCACTCGAATTAACCTGGAATAGAAAGGAATGTTTTGACTCAGCACGCACAACATGTGCATTAGAATATATTTGGAATCAAAAGTAATGTTTCGATTCAGCACACACAACATGTGCATTAGAATATACTTGGAATAGAAAGAAATGTATTGAGTCAGCACACACAAGTTGTACATTAGAATATACTTGGAGTAGAAATAAATGTTTTGACTCAGCATACACAACATGTGCATTAGAATATACTTGGGTTTGCTAAGAATGTTTTACAGGACAGAACAGGCGCATAAGAATATCAATGGATTAGATAGGAATGTTGAACTCAGGACACAGAACAAGTGCAGAAGAATAAATATTTATTAGATAAAAATGTTATTACTCAGCAGACAAAACATGTGCATCAGAATATACTTGGAATAGAAAGGAATATTTTGACTGAACACATTCAACATGTGCATTAGAATATACTTCGAATAGAAAGGAATAATTTGACTAAGCACATACAACACGTGCATTTGAATATACGTAGAAAGAAAGAAATGTTTTGACTCAGCACGCACTGCATGTGCATGAGAATATACTTGGAATTGAAACGAAAGTATAGACTCACCACACAAAACATGTGTATTTGAATATACTTGGTAAATTATGGAATATTGTTGCATAGCACACACAAAATGTGTATTCGAATATACTTCGAGGATAAAGAAGGTTTTGACTAGGTGCAGACAATATGAGCATTAGAACATACTTGGAATAGAAAGATATGATTTGACTGTACACTCAGCATGTGCATTAGATTATGTTAGGAATAGAAAGGAATGTTTTGACTCAGAACACTCAACATATGCGTTAGAATATGCTTGGGATAGTAAGAAATGTTTTGACTCCTATGTCTTTTGTTAGTAAGGTGTACTTGGAATACAAAGTATTGTTTTCACTCAGCACACACAACCTGTGCATTAGAATATACTTGGATTAGAAAGAAATGTTTTGACTCAGCACACACAACATGTGCATTCGAATATACTTGGAATAGAAAGAAGTGTATTGAGTCAGCACACACAACCTGTGCATTAGAATATACTTGGAGTAGATAGGAATGTTTATCCTCAGCAGACAAAACAAGTTCAGTCGAATTAACCTGAAATAGAAAGGAATGTTTTGACTCAGCACGCACAACATGTGCATTAGAATATATTTGGATTCAAAAGTAATGTTTCGATTCAGCACACACAACATGTGCATTAGAATACACTTGGGTTAGCTAAGAATGTTTTACAGGACAGAACATGCGCATAAGAATATCAATGGATTAGATAGGAATGTTTTACTCAGGACACAGAACATGTGCATAACAAATTAGATGGAAAAGAAAGGAATGCATTGACTCAGCACACACATCACGTGCATTAGTATATAATTCGAATAACAAAGATTGTTTTGACTCAGCCCATCCTCCATGTATATTAGAATTACTTGGAATAGAAAGGAATGTTTTGACTCAGCACACACAAGATGTGAATTAGAATACACTTGTAATAGAAATAAATGTTTTGACTCAGTACAAATAACATGTGCATTAGCATCTACATTGAATAGAAAAAATTTTTTAGACTAAGCACACACAACATGTGCATCAGGTTATACGTTGTAGACAAAGGAAAGTTTTCAGTCAGTACACACAACAGTGGCATTAGAATATACTGGGAATAGATAGCAATGTTTTGACTCAGCACACACAACATGTGCATGAGAATATAGTTGGAATAGAAAGGAATATACTTGGAATAGAACCAAATGATTTGAATGAGCACACACTAAATTTGCATTGGAATATACTTGGAATATAAAGGAAAGTTTTTACTCAGCACACACAACATGTGCATTATATTATACTTGGAATAGAAAGGAATGTTTTGACTAAGCACACAATACATGTGAATTAGATTATAGTTGGAATAGAAAGGAATGTTTTGACTCAGCACGCTCAACATGTGCATTAGAATATACTTGGAATCAAAAGTAATGTTTCGATTCAGCACACACTACATGTGCATTAGAATACACTTGGGTTAGCTAAGAATATTTTACAAGACAGAACATGCGCATAAGAATATCAATGGATTAGATAGGAATGTTTTACTCAGGACACAGAACATGTGCATATGAATTTAGATGGAAAAGAAAGGAATGCATTGACTAAGCACACACATCAAGTGCATTAGTATATAATTCGAATAACAAAGATTGTTTTGACTCAGCCCATCCTCCATGTATATTAGAATTACTTGGAATAGAAAGGAATTTTTTGACTCAGCACACACAAGATGTGAATTAGAATACACTTGTAATAGAAATAAATGTTTTGACTCAGTACAAATAACATGTGCATTAGCATCTACATGGAATAGAAAAAAATTTTTAGACTAAGCACACACAACATGTGCATCAGCTTATACGTTGTAGACAAAGGAAAGTTTTCACTCAGCACACACAAAATATGAATTAGTATATAGTTGTAATAGAAAGAAATGTTTTGACTCAGTACACACAACAGTGGCATTAGAATATACTGGGAATAGATAGCAATGTTTTGACTCAGCACACACAACATGTGCATGAGAATATAGTTGGAATAGAAAGGAATATACTTGGAATAGAACCAAATGATTTGAATCAGCACACACTAAATTTGCATTGGAATAAACTTGGAATATAAAGGAAAGTTTTTACTCAGCACACACCACATGTGCATTATATTATACTTGGAATAGAAAGGAATGTTTTGACTAAGCACACAATACATGTGAATTAGATTATAGTTGGAATAGAAAGGAATGTTTTGACCCGGCACACACAACATGCACATTAGAATATACTTGGATTAGATAGAAATGTTTTACCCTGGATTCAGAACATGTGCATAAGAAAATATACTTGAAATAGATAGGAATGCTTTAACTCAGCAGACAAAATATGTGCAGTAGAACATACCTGGAATAGAAAGGAATGTTTTGACTTAGCACGCACAACATATGCATAAGAATGTACTTGGAATAAAAAGGATTGTTTTGACTCAGCACACACAACATGTGCATGAAAATATTCTTAGAATAGTAAGAAATGTTTTAACTAACCACACACAGCATGTGCTTTAGAATATACTTGGAATAGAAAGGAAAGTATAGACTCACCACACAAAACATGTGTATTTGAATATACTTGGTAAATTAAGGAATATTGTTGCATAGCACACACAAAATGTGCATTCGAATATACTTTGAGGAGAAAGGTATGTTTTGACTGAGCATACACAACATGTGCATTAGAATATATTTGAAATCGAAAGAAATGTTTTGACTCAGCACACTCAACATATGCGTTAGAATATGCTTAGAATAGTAAGAAATGTTTTGACTTCTTTGTCTTTTGTTAATAAGGTATACTTGGAATACAAAGGACTGTTTTGACTCAGCACACACAACCTGTGCATTATAATATACTTGGATTAGAAAGAAATGTTTTGACTCAGCACACACAACATGTGCATTTGAATATACTTGGAATAGAAAGAAATGTATTGAGTCAGCACACACAAGCTGTGCATTGGTATATACTTGGAGTAGGAAGGAATGTTTTGACTCAGCATACACAACATGTGCATTAGAATATACTTGGAATAGATAGAAATGTTTTTCCTCAGCAGGCAAAACAAGTTCAGTCGAATTAACCTGGAATAGAAAGGAATGTTTTGACTCAGCACGCTGAACATGTGCATTAGAATATATTTGGAATCAAAAGTAATGTTTCGATTCAGCACACACAACATGTGCATTAGAATACACTTGGGTTAGCTAAGAATGTTTTACAAGACAGAACATGCGCATAAGAATATCAATGCATTAGATAGGAATGTTTTACTCAGGACACAGAACATGTGCATATGAATTTAGATGGAAAAGAAAGGAAAGCATTGACTCAGCACACACATCACGTGCATTAGTATATAATTCGAATAACAAAGATTGTTTTGACTCAGCCCATCGTCCATGTATATTAGAATTACTTGGAATAGAAAGGAATTTTTTGACTCAGCACACACAAGATGTGAATTAGAATACACTTGTAATAGAAATAAATGTTTTGACTCAGTACAAATAACATGTGCATTAGCATCTACATGGAATAGAAAAAATTTTTTAGACTAAGCACACACAACATGTGCATCAGGTTATACGTTATAGACAAAGGAAAGTTTTCACTCAGCACACACAAAATATGAATTAGTATATACTTGTAATAGAAAGAAATGTTTTGACTCAGTACACACAACAGTGGCATTAGAATATACTGGGAATAGATAGCAATGTTTTGACTCAGCACACACAACATGTGCATGAGAATATAGTTGGAATAGAAAGGAATATACTTGGAATAGAAGCAAATGATTTGATACTGCACACACTAAATTTGCATTGGAATATACTTGGAATATAAAGGAAAGTTTTTACTCAGCACACACCACATGTGCATTATATTATACTTGGAATAGAAAGGAATGTTTTGACTAAGCACACAATACATGTGAATTAGATTATAGTTGGAATAGAAAGGAATGTTTTGACTCGGCACACACAACGTGCATTAGAATATACTTGGATTAGATAGAAATGTTTTACCCTGGATTCAGAACATGTGCATAAGAAAATATACTTGAAATAGATAGGAATGCTTTAACTCAGCAGACAAAATATGTGCAGTAGAACTTACCTGGAATAGAAAGGAATGTTTTGACATAGCACGCACAACATATGCATAAGAATGTACTTGGAATAAAAAGGATTGTTTTGACTCAGCACACACAACATGTGCATCAGGTTATACTTTGTAGACAAAGGAAAGTTTTCACTCAGCACACAAAACATGTATATTTGAATATACTTGGAACAGAAAGAAATGTTTTGATGCACCACACACAATCTGTGCATTAGAATAGACTTGGAGTCGAAAGGAGGTTTTGACTAGGCGCACACAACAAGAGCATTAAAATATACTTCAAATAGAAATAAATGTTTTGACTCAGTACAAATAACATGTGCATTAGCATCTACATGGAATAGAAAAAAATTTTTAGACTAAGCACACACAACATGTGCATCAGGTTATACGTTGTAGACAAAGGAAAGTTTTCACTCAGCACACACAAAGTATGAATTAGTATATACTTGTAATAGAAAGAAATGTTTTGACTCAGCACACACAAGCTGTGCATTAGAATATACTTGGAGTAGTAAGGAATGTTTTGACTCAGTAGACAAAACATTTTCAGTCGAATTAACCTGGAATAGAAAGGAATGTTTTGACTCAGCACACTCAAAATGTGCATTAGAATATATTTGGAATCAAAAGTAATGTTTCGATTCAGCACACACAACATGTGCATTAGAATACACTTGGGTTAGCTAAGAATGTTTTACAGGACACAGAACATGCGCATAAGAATATCAATGGATTAGATAGGAATGTTTTACTCAGGACACAGAACATGTGCATAAGAATTTAGATGGAAAATAAAGGAATGCATTGACTCAGCACACACATCACCTGCATTAGTATATACTTCGAATAACAAAGATTTTTTTCACTCATCCCATCCTCCATGTATATTAGAATTACTTGGAATAGAAAGGAATGTTTTGACAAAGCACACACAACATGTGCATTAGAATATACTTGGATTGGATAGAAATGTTTTATCCTGGATTCAGAACATGTGCATAAGAAAATATACTTGAAATAGATAGGAATGCTTTATCTCAGCAGACAAAATATGTGAAGTAGAACTTACCTGGAATAGAAAGGAATGTTTTGACTTAGCACGCACAACATATGCATAAGAATGTACTTGGAATAAAAAGGATTGTTTTGACTCAGCACACACAGCATGTGCATGTAAATATTCTTAGAATAGTAAGAAATGTTTTGACTCACCACACACAGCATGTGCATTAGAATATACTTTGAATAGAAAGGAAAGTATAGACTCACCACACAAAACATGTGTATTTGAATATACTTGGTAAATTAAGGAATATTGTTGCATAGCACACACAAAATGTGCATTCGAATATACTTCGAGGAGAAAGGAATGTTTTGACGGAGCATACACAACATGTACGTTAGAATATATTTGAAATCGAAAGAAATGTTTTGACTCAGCACACACAACATGTGCATTTGAATATACTTGGAATAGAAAGAAATGTATTGAATCAGCACACACAAGCTGTGCATTAGAATATACTTGGAGTAGGAAGGAATGTTTTGACTCAGCATACACAACATGTGCATTAGAATATACTTGGAATAGATAGGAATGTTTTTCCTCAGCAGACAAATCATGTTCAGGCGCATTAACCTGGAATAGAAAGGAATGTTTTGACTCAGCACGCACAACATGTGCATTAGAATATATTTTGAATCAAAAGTAATGTTTCGATTCAACACACACAACATGTGCATTCGAATATACTTGGAATAGAAAGGAATGTTTTGATTCAGCACACACAACATGTGAATTAGAATACACTTGTAATAGAAATAAATGTTTTGACTCAGTGCAAATAACATGTGCATTAGCATCTACATGGAATAGAAAATTTTTTTTAGAATAAGCACACACAACATGTGCATCAGGTTATACTTTGTAGACAAAGGAAAGTTTTCACTCAGCACACAAAACATGTATATTTGAATATACTTGGAATAGAAAGAAATGTTTTGACGCACCAGACACAATCTGTGCATTAGAATAGACTTGGAGTCGAAAGGAGGTTTTGACTAGGCGCACACAACAAGAGCATTAAAATATACTTGAAATGGAAAGAAATGTTTTGACTCAGTGCACTCAACATGTGCATTAGAATATACTTGGAATAGAAAGAAATGTTTTGTCTCAGCACACACAAACTGTGCATTAGAAGAAACTTTGAGGTAAAGAAATGTTTTGTCTCAGCACACACAACATATGCATTAGAATATACTTGGATTACAAAGGAATGTTGGACGCAGGACACAGAATATGTGCATAAGAATAAATCTTTATTAGATAAAAATGTTATTACTCAGCAGACAAAACATATGCAGTAGAATATATCTGGAATAGAAAGGATTTAGTTGAATCAACACACACGACATGAGCATCAGAATATACTTTGAATAGAAATGAATGTTTTGACTCAGCACACACAAAATGTGAATTAATATATATTTGTATTAGAAAGAAATGTTATGACTAAACACATTCAACATGTGCATTAGAATATACTTAGAATACAAATGAATATTTTGACTCAACACACTCAACAAGTGCATTAGAATATACTTCGAAGAGAAAGAAATAATTTGACTAAGCACATGCAACACGTGAATTAGATTATAGTTGAAATAGAAAGGAATGTTTTGACTCAGCACACACAACATGTGCATTAGAATATACTTGGATTAGATAGAAATGTTTTACCCTGGATTCATAACATGTGCATAAGAAAATATACTTGAAATAGATAGGAATGCTTTAATTCAGCAGACAAAATATGTGCAGTAGAACTTACCTGGAATAGAAAGGAATGTTTTGACTTAGCACGCACAACATATGCATAAGAATGTACTTGGAATAAAAAGGATTGTTTTGACTCAGCACACACAACATTTGCATTAGAAGAAACTTTGAGGTAAAGAAATGTTTTGACTCAGCACGCTCAACATGTGCATTAGAATATATTTGGAAAAGATAGGAATGTTGTTCCTCAGCAGACAAAACAAGTTCAGTCGAATTAACCTGGAATAGAAAGGAATGTTTTGACTCAGCACGCTCAACATGTGCATTAGAATATATTTGGAATCAAAAGTAATGTTTCGATTCAGCACACACAACATGTGCATTAGAATACACTTGGGTTAGCTAAGAATGTTTTACAAGACAGAACATGCGCATAAGAATATCAATGGATTAGATAGGAATGTTTTACTCAGGACACAGAACATGTGCATATAAATTTAGATGGAAAAGAAAGGAAAGCATTGACTCAGCACACACATCACGTGCATTAGTATATACTTAGAATAACAAAGATTGTTTTGACTCTGCCCATCTTCCATGTATATTAGAATTACTTGGAATAGAAAGGAATGTTTTGACTCAGCACACACAACATGTGAATTAGAATTCACTTGTAATAGAAATAAATGTTTTGACTCAGTACAAATAACATGTGCATTAGCATCGACATGGAATAGAAAATTTTTTTTAGACTAAGCACACACAACATGTGCATCAGGTTATACTTTGTAGACAAAGGAAAGTTTTCACTCAGCACACACAAAATATGAATTAGTATATACTTGTAATAGAAAGAAATGTTTTGACTCAGTACACACAACAGTGGCATTAGTATATACTGGGAATAGATAGCAATGTTTTGACTCAGCACACACAACATGTGAATGAGAATATAGTTGGAATAGAAAGGAATATACTTGGAATATAACCAAATGATTTGAATCAGCACACACTAAATTTTCATTGGAATATACTTGGAATATAAAGAAAAGTTTTTACTCAGCGCACACCACATGTGCATTATATTATACTTGGAATACAAAGGAATGTTATGACTAAGCACACAAAACATGTGAATTAGATTATATTAGGAATAGAAAGGAATGTTTTGACTCTGCACACACAACATGTGCATTAGAATATACTTGGATTAGATAGAAATGATTTACCCTGGATTCAGAACTTGTGCATAAGAAAATATACTTGAAATAGATAGGAATGCTTTAACTCAGCAGACAAAATATGTGCAGTAGAACTTACCTGGAATAGAAAGGAATGTTTTGACTTAGAACGCACAACATATGCATAAGAATGTACTTGGAATAAAAAGGATTGTTTTGACTCAGCACACACAACATGTGCATGAAAATATTCTTAGAATAGTAAGAAATGTTTTGACTCACCACTCACAGCATGTGCATTAGAATATACTTGGAATAGAAAGGAAAGTATAGACTCACCACACAAAACATGTGTATTTGAATATACTTGGTAAATTAAGGAATATTGTTGCATAGCACACACAAAATGTGCATTCAAATATACTTCGAGGAGAAAGGAATGTTTTGACTGAGCATACACAACATGTACGTTAGAATATATTTTGAATCAAAAGTAATGTTTCGATTCAGCACACACAACATGTGCATTCGAATATACTTGGAATAGAAAGAAATGTATTGAGTCAGCACACACAAGCTGTGCATTAGAATATACTTGGAGTAGGAAGGAATATTTTGACTCAGCATACACAACATGTGCATTAGAATATACTTGGAATAGATAGTAATGTTTTTCCTCAGCAGACAAAACAAGTTCAGTCGAATTAACCTGGAATAGAAAGGAATGTTTTGATTCAGCACGCTCAACATGTGCATTAGAATATATTTGGAATCAAAAGTAATGTTTCGATTCAGCACACACAACATGTGCATTAGAATACACTTGGGTTATGTAAGAATGTTTTACAGGACACAGAACATGCGCATAAGAATATCAATGGATTAGATAGGAATGTTTTACTCAGGACACAGAACATGTGCATAAGAATTTAGATGGAAAAGAAAGGAATGCATTGACTCAGCACACACATCACATGCATTAGTATATACTTCGAATAACAAAGATTTTTTTGACTCAGCCCATCCTCCATGTACATTAGAATTACTTGGAATAGAAAGGAATGTTTTGATTCAGCACACACAACATGTGAATTAGAATACACTTGTAATAGAAATAAATGTTTTGACTCAGTGCAAATAACATGTGCATTAGCATCTACATGGAATAGAATTTTTTTTTTAGAATAAGCTCACACAACATGTGCATCAGGTTATACTTTGTAGACAAAGGAAAGTTTTCACTCAACACACAAAACATGTATATTTGAATATACTTGGAATAGAAAGAAATGTTTTGATGCACCACACACAATCTGTGCATTAGAATAGACTTGGAGTCGAAAGGAGATTTTGACTAGGTGCACACAACAAGAGCATTAAAATATACTTGAAATAGAAATAAATGTTTTGACTCAGTGAACTCAACATGTGCATTAGAATATACTTGGAATAGAGAGAAATGTTTTGACTCAGCACACACAAACTGTGCATTAGAAGAAACTTTGAGGTAAAGAAATGTTTTGTCTCAGCACACCCAACATATGCATTAGAATATACTTGGATTATAAAGGAATGTTGGACTCAGGACACAGAACATGTGCATAAGAATAAATCTTTATTAGATAAAAATGTTATTACTCAGCAGACAAAACATGTGCAGTAGAATATATCTGGAATAGAAAGGATTTAGTTGAATCAACACACACAACATGAGCATCAGAATATACTTCGAATAGAAATGAATGTTTTGACTCAGCACACACAAAATGTGAATTAATATATATTTGTATTAGAAAGAAATGTTATGACTCAACACACTCAACATGTGCATTAGAATATACTTGGAATAGAAAGGAATATTTTGACTCAACACATTCAACATGTGCATTAGAATATACTTCGAATAGAAAGGAATAAATTGATAAAGCACATACAACACGTGAATTAGATTATAGTTGAAATAGAAAGGAATATTTTGACTCAGCACACACAGCATGTGCATTAGAATATACTTGGATTAGATAGAAATGTTTTACCCTGGATTCAGAACATGTGCATAAGAAAATATACTTGAAATAGATAGGAATGCTTTAACTCAGCAGACAAAATATGTGCAGTAGAACTTACCTGGAATAGAAAGGAATGTTTTGACTTAGCACACACAACATATGCATAAGAGTGTACTTGGAATAAAAAGGATTGTTTTGACTCAGCACACACAACATGTGCATGAAAATATTCTTAGAATAGTAAGAAATGTTTTGACTCACCACACACAGCATGTGCATTAGAATATACTTCGAGTAGAAAGAAATGTTTTGACTCAGTACACACAACAGTGGCATTAGTATATACTGGGAATAGATAGCAATGTTTTGACTCAGCACACACAACATGTGCATGAGAATATAGGTGGAATAGAAAGGAATATACTTGGAATAGAACCAAATGATTTGAATCAGCACACACTAAATTTGCATTGGAATATACTTGGAATATAAAGGAAAGTTTTTACTCAGTGCACACCACATGTGCATTAGATTATACTTGGTATAGAAAGGAATGTTTTGACAAAGCACAAACAACATGTGCATTAGAATATACTTGGATTAGATAGAAATGTTTTACCCTGGATTCAGAACATGTGCATAAGAAAATATACTTGAAATAGATAGGAATGCTTTATCTCAGCAGAAAAAATATGTGAAGTAGAACTTACCTGGAATAGAAAGGAATAATTTGTCTTAGCACGCACAACATATGCATAAGAATGTACTTGGAATAAAAAGGATTGTTTTGACTCAGCACACATAACATGTGCATGAAAATATTCTTAGAATAGTAAGACATGTTTTGAATCACCACACACAGCATGTGCATTACAATATTCTTGGAATAGAAAGGAAAGTATAGACTCACCACACAAAACATGTGTATTTGAATATACTTGGTAAATTAAGGAATATTGTTGCATAGCACACACAAAATGTGCATTCGAATATACTTCGAGGAGAAAGGAATGTTTTGACTGAGCATACACAACATGTACGTTAGAATATATTTTGAATCAAAAGTAATGTTTCGATTCAGCACACACAACATGTGCATTCGAATATACTTGGAATAGAAAGAAATGTATTGAGTCAGCACACACAACCTGTGCATTAGAATATACTTGGAATAGATAGTAATGTTTTTCCTCAGCAGACAAAACATTTTCAGTCGAATTAACCTGGAATAGAAAGGAATGCTTTGACTCAGCACACACAACATGTGCATTAGAATACACTTGGGTTAGCTAAGAATGTTTTACAGGACACAGAACATGCGCATAAGAATATCAATGGATTAGATAGGAATGTTTTACTCAGGACACAGAACATGTGCATAAGAATTTAGATGGAAAATAAAGGAATGCATTGACTCAGCACACACATCACCTGCATTAGTATATACTTCGAATAACAAAGATTTTTTTCACTCATCCCATCCTCCATGTATATTAGAATTACTTGGAATAGAAAGGAATGTTTTGACAAAGCACACACAACATGTGCATTAGAATATACTTGGATTGGATAGAAATGTTTTATCCTGGATTCAGAACATGTGCATAAGAAAATATACTTGAAATAGATAGGAATGCTTTATCTCAGCAGACAAAATATGTGAAGTAGAACTTACCTGGAATAGAAAGGAATGTTTTGACTTAGCACGCACAACATATGCATAAGAATGTACTTGGAATAAAAAGGATTGTTTTGACTCAGCACACACAGCATGTGCATGAAAATATTCTTAGAATAGTAAGAAATGTTTTGACTCACCACACACAGCATGTGCATTAGAATATACTTTGAATAGAAAGGAAAGTATAGACTCACCACACAAAACATGTGTATTTGAATATACTTGGTAAATTAAGGAATATTGTTGCATAGCACACACAAAATGTGCATTCGAATATACTTCGAGGAGAAAGGAATGTTTTGACTGAGCATACACAACATGTACGTTAGAATATATTTGAAATCGAAAGAAATGTTTTGACTCAGCACACACAACATGTGCATTTGAATATACTTGGAATAGAAAGAAATGTATTGAATCAGCACACACAAGCTGTGCATTAGAATATACTTGGAGTAGGAAGGAATGTTTTGACTCAGCATACACAACATGTGCATTAGAATATACTTGGAATAGATAGGAATGTTTTTCCTCAGCAGACAAATCATGTTCAGGCGCATTAACCTGGAATAGAAAGGAATGTTTTGACTCAGCACGCACAACATGTGCATTAGAATATATTTTGAATCAAAAGTAATGTTTCGATTCAACACACACAACATGTGCATTCGAATATACTTGGAATAGAAAGAAATGTATTGAGTCAGCACACACAAGCTGTGCATTAGAATAATCTTGGAATAGAAAGGAATGTTTTGATTCAGCACACACAACATGTGAATTAGAATACACTTGTAATAGAAATAAATGTTTTGACTCAGTGCAAATAACATGTGCATTAGCATCTACATGGAATAGAAAATTTTTTTTAGAATAAGCACACACAACATGTGCATCAGGTTATACTTTGTAGACAAAGGAAAGTTTTCACTCAGCACACAAAACATGTATATTTGAATATACTTGGAATAGAAAGAAATGTTTTGACGCACCAGACACAATCTGTGCATTAGAATAGACTTGGAGTCGAAAGGAGGTTTTGACTTGGCGCACACAACAAGAGCATTAAAATATACTTGAAATGGAAAGAAATGTTTTGACTCAGTGCACTCAACATGTGCATTAGAATATACTTGGAATAGAAAGAAATGTTTTGTCTCAGCACACACAAACTGTGCATTAGAAGAAACTTTGAGGTAAAGAAATGTTTTGTCTCAGCACACACAACATATGCATTAGAGTATACTTGGATTACAAAGGAATGTTGGACGCAGGACACAGAATATGTGCATAAGAATAAATCTTTATTAGATAAAAATGTTATTACTCAGCAGACAAAACATATGCAGTAGAATATATCTGGAATAGAAAGGATTTAGTTGAATCAACACACACGACATGAGCATCAGAATATACTTTGAATAGAAATGAATGTTTTGACTCAGCACACACAAAATGTGATATAATATATATTGGTATTAGAAAGAAATGTTATGACTAAACACATTCAACATGTGCATTAGAATATACTTAGAATACAAATGAATATTTTGACTCAACACACTCAACAAGTGCATTAGAATATACTTCGAAGAGAAAGAAATAATTTGACTAAGCACATACAACACGTGAATTAGATTATAGTTGAAATAGAAAGGAATGTTTTGACTCAGCACACACAACATGTGCATTAGAATATACTTGGATTAGATAGAAATGTTTTACCCTGGATTCATAACATGTGCATAAGAAAATATACTTGAAATAGATAGGAATGCTTTAATTCAGCAGACAAAATATGTGCAGTAGAACTTACCTGGAATAGAAAGGAATGTTTTGACTTAGCACGCACAACATATGCATAAGAATGTACTTGGAATAAAAAGGATTGTTTTGACTCAGCACACACAACATTTGCATTAGAAGAAACTTTGAGGTAAAGAAATGTTTTGACTCAGCACGCTCAACATGTGCATTAGAATATATTTGGAATAGATAGGAATGTTGTTCCTCAGCAGACAAAACAAGTTCAGTCGAATTAACCTGGAATAGAAAGGAATGTTTTGACTCAGCACGCTCAACATGTGCATTAGAATATATTTGGAATCAAAAGTAATGTTTCGATTCAGCACACACAACATGTGCATTAGAATACACTTGGGTTAGCTAAGAATGTTTTACAAGACAGAACATGCGCATAAGAATATCAATGGATTAGATAGGAATGTTTTACTCAGGACACAGAACATGTGCATATGAATTTAGATGGAAAAGAAAGGAAAGCATTGACTCAGCACACACATCACGTGCATTAGTATATACTTAGAATAACAAAGATTGTTTTGACTCTGCCCATCTTCCATGTATATTAGAATTACTTGGAATAGAAAGGAATGTTTTGACTCAGCACACACAACATGTGAAATAGAATTCACTTGTAATAGAAATAAATGTTTTGACTCAGTACAAATAACATGTGCATTAGCATCGACATGGAATAGAAAATTTTTTTTAGACTAAGCACACACAACATGTGCATCAGGTTATACTTTGTAGACAAAGGAAAGTTTTCACTCAGCACACAAAACATGTATATTTGAATATACTTGGAATAGAAAGAAATGTTTTGATGCACCACACACAATCTGTGCATTAGAATAGACTTGGAGTCGAAAGGAGATTTTGACTAGGCGCACACAACAAGAGCATTAAAATATACTTGAAATACAAAGAAATGTTTTGACTCAGTGCACTCAACATGTGCATTAGAATATACTTGGAATAGAAAGAAATGTTTTGACTCAGCACACACAAACTGTGCATTAGAAGAAACTTTGAGGTAAAGAAATGTTTTGTCTCAGCACACACAACATATGCATTAGAATATACTTGGATTACAAAGGAATGTTGGACTCAGGACACAGAACATGTGCATAAGAATAAATCTTTATTAGATAAAAATGTTATTACTCAGCAGACAAAACATATGCAGTAGAATATATCTGGAATAGAAAGGATTGTGTTGAATCAACACACACAACATGAGCATCAGAATATACTTCGAATAGAAATGAATGTTTTGACTCAGCACACACAAAATGTGAATTAATATATATTTGTATTAGAAAGAAATGTTATGACTCAACACATTCAACATGTGCATTAGAATATACTTAGAATACAAAGGAATATTTTGACTCAACACACTCAACAAGTGCATTAGAATATACTTCGAATAGAAAGAAATAATTTCACTAAGCACATACAACACGTGAATTAGATTATAGTTGAAATAGAAAGGAATGTTTTGACTCAGCACACACAACATGTGCATTAGAATATACTTGGATTAGATAGAAATGTTTTACCCTGGATTCAGAACATGTGCATAAGAAAATATACTTGAAATAGATAGGAATGCTTTAACTCAGCAGACAAAATATGTGCAGTAGAACTTACCAGGAATAGAAAGGAATGTTTTGACTTAGCACGAACAACATATGAATAAGAATGTACTTGGAATAAAAAGGATTGTTTTGACTCACCACACAAAGCATGTGCATTAGAATATACTTGGAATAGAAAGGAAAGTATAGACTCACCACACAAAACATGTGTATTTGAATATTCTTGGTAAATTATGGAATATTGTTGCATAGCACACACAAAACGTGCATTCGAATATACTTCGAGGAGAAAGAATGTTTTCACTAGGCGCAGACAATATGAGCATTAGAATATACTTGGAATAGAAAGAAATGATTTGACTGTACACTCAGCATGTGCATTAGATTATGTTTGGAATAAAAAGGAATGTTTTGACTCAGCACACACAACATGTGCATTCGAATATACTTGGATTAGAAAGAAATGTATTGAGTCAGCACACACAAGCTGTGCATTAGAATATACTTGGAGTAGGAAGGAATGTTTTGACTCAGCACACACAACATTTGCATTAGAAGAAACTTTGAGGTAAAGAAATGTTTTGACACAGCATACACAACATGTGCATTAGAATATACTTGGAATAGATAGGAATGTTTTTCCTCAGCAGACAAAACAAGTTCAGTCGAATTAACCTGGAATAGAAAGGAATGTTTTGACTCAGCACGCTCAACATGTGCATTAGAATATATTTGGAATCAAAAGTAATGTTTCGATTCAGCACACACAACATGTGCATTAGAATACACTTGGGTTAGCTAAGAATGTTTTACAGGACAGAACATGCGCATAAGAATATCAATGGATTAGATAGGAATGTTTTACTCAGGACACAGAACATGTGCATATGAATTTAGATGGAAAAGAAAGGAAAGCATTGACTCAGCACACACATCACGTGCATTAGTATATACTTCGAATAACAAAGATTGTTTTGACTCTGCCCATCTTCCATGTATATTAGAATTACTTGGAATAGAAAGGAATGTTTTGACTCAGCACACACAACATGTGAATTAGAATTCACTTGTAATAGAAATAAATGTTTTGACTCAGTACAAATAACATGTGCATTAGCATCGGCATGGAATAGAAAATTTTTTTTAGACTAAGCACACACAACATGTGCATCAGGTTATACTTTGTAGACAAAGGAAAGTTTTCACTCAGCACACACAAAATATGAATTAGTATATACTTGTAATAGAAAGAAATGTTTTGACTCAGTACACACAACAGTGGCATTAGTATATACTGGGAATAGATAGCAATGTTTTGACTCAGCATACACAACATGTGAATGAGAATATAGTTGGAATAGAAAGGAATATACTTGGAATATAACCAAATGATTTGAATCAGCACACACTAAATTTTCATTGGAATATACTTGGAATATAAAGGAAAGTTTTTACTCAGCGCACACCACATGTGCATTATATTATACTTGGAATACAAAGGAATGTTATGACTAAGCACACACAACATGTGAATTAGATTATATTAGGAATAGAAAGGAATGTTTTGACTCAGCACACACAACATGTGCATTAGAATATACTTGGAATAGATAGGAATGTTTTTCCTCAGCAGACAAAACATGTTCAGTCGAATTAACCTGGAATAGAAAGGAATGTTTTGACTCAGCACGCTCAACATGTGCATTAGAATATATTTGGAATCAAAAGTAATGTTTCGATTCAGCACACACAACATGTGCATTAGAATACACTTGGGTTAGCTAAGAATGTTTTACAGGACACAGAACATGTGCATAAGAATTTAGATGGAAAAGAAAGGAATGAATTGACTCAGCACACACATCACGTGCATTAGTATATACTTCGAATAACAAAGATTGTTTTGACTCAGCACACACAACATGTCCATTATAATGTAATTGGAATAAAAAGGAATGTTTTTGCACAGCACACACAAAATGGGTATAGGAATATACTTGGATTAGATAGGAATGGTTTACCCAGGATACAGAACATGTGCATAAGAATATACTTGAAATAGATAGGAATGTTTTAACTCAGCAGACAAAACATGTGACGTAGAACTTACCTGGAATAGAAAGAAATGTTTTGACTCACCATACACAACATGTGCATTCGAATATACTTCGAGCAGAAAGGAATGTTTAGACTCAGCATAAACAACATGTGTGTTAGAATATACTTGGAAAAAAAGAAATGTTTTTGACTCACCACACACAACATGTGCATGAGAATATTCTTAGAATAGTAAGAAATGTTTTGACTCACCACACACAGCATGTGCATTAGAATATACTTGGAATAGAAAGGAAAGTGTAGACTCCCCACACAAAACATGTATATTTGAATATACTTGGAAAATTATGTAACATTGTTGCATAGCACACACAAAATGTACATTCAAATATACTTCAAGTAGAAAGGAATATTTTGACTGAGCATACACAACATGTGCACTAGACTATACTTGGAATAGATAGGAATGTTTTTCCTCAGCAGAAAAAACATGTTCAGTCGAAATAACCTGGAATAGAAAGGAATGTTTCGACTCAGCACACACAGCATGTGCATTAGAATACACTTGGGTTAGCTAAGAATGTTTTACTCAGGACACAGAACATGCGCATAAGAATATCAATGGATTGGATAGGAATATTTTACACAGGACACAGAACATGTGCATAAGAATTTACATGGAAAAGAAAGGAATGCATTGACTCAGCACACACATCATGTGCATTAGTACATACTTCGAATAACAAAGATTGTTTTGACTCAGCCCATCCTCCATGTATATTAGAATTACTTGGAATAGAAAGGAATGTTTTGACTCAGCACACACAACATGTGAATTAGAATACACTTGTAATAGAAATAAATGTTTTGACTCAGTACAAATAACATGTGCATTAGCATCTACTTGGAATAGAAAAATTTTTTTAGACTAAGCACACACAACGCATGCATCAGGTTATACTTTGTAGACAAAGGAAAGTATTCACTCAGCACACACAAAATATGAATTAGTATATACTTGTAATAGAAAGAAATGTTTGGCTCAGTACACACAACAGTGGCATTCGTATATACTTGGAATAGATAGCAATGTTTTGACTCAGCACACACAACATGTGCATGAGAATATAGTTGGAATAGAAAGGAATATACTTGGAATAAAACAAAATGATTTGAATCAGCACACACTAAATTTGCATCGGAATATACTTGGAATAAAAATAAATGTTTTGACTCAGCACACACAACCTGTGCATTAGAATATACTTGGAGTAGAAAGAAATGTTTTGACTCAGCACACACAACATGTGCATTCGAGTATACTTCGAGCAGAAAGAAATGTTTTGACTCAACACACACAACCTGTGCACTAGAAGAAACTTGGAGTCGAACGAAATGTTTTGACTCAGTACCCACATGTGCATTTGAATATACTTGGAATAGATAACAATGTTTTGACTCAGCACACACAACATATGAATTAGAATATACTTGTAAAAGAAAGAAATTTTTTACTCAGTACACTCAACATGTGCATTTGAATATGCATGGAATAGAAAGGAATGTATTAAGTCAGCACACACAAGCTGTGCATTAGAATATACTTGGAGTAGGAAGGAATGTTTTTCCTCAGCATACAAAACATGTTCAGTCGAATTAACCTGGAATAGAAAGGAATGTTTTGACACAGCACACTCAAAATGTGCATTAGAATATATTGGGAATCAAAAGTAATGTTTCGATTCAGCACACACAACATGTGCATTAGAATACACTTGGGTTAGCTAAGAATGTTTTACAGGACACAGAACATGCGCATAAGAATATCAATGGATTAGATAGGAATGTTTTACTCAGGACACAGAACATGTGCATAAGAATTTAGATGGAAAATAAAGGAATGCATTGACTCAGCACACACATCATGTGCATTAGTATATACTTCGAAAACAAATAATTTTTTGACTCATCCCATCCTCCATGTATATTAGAATTACTTGGAATAGAAAGGAATGTTTTGACAAAGCACACACAACATGTGCATTAGAATATACTTGGATTAGATAGAAATGTTTTACCCTGGATTCAGAACATGTGCATAAGAAAATATACTTGAAATAGATAGGAATGCTTTATCTCAGCAGACAAAATATGTGAAGTAGAACTTACCTGGAATAGAAAGGAATGTTTTGACTTAGCACGCACAACATATGCATTAGAATGTACTTGGAATAAAAAGGACTGTTTTGACTCAGCACACACAACATGTGCATGAAAATATCCTTAGAATAGTAAGAAATGTTTTGACTCACCACACACAGCATGTGCATTAGAATATACTTGGAATAGAAAGGAAAGTATAGACTCACCACACAAAACATGTGTATTTGAATATACTTGGTAAATTATGAAATATTGTTGCATAGCACACACAAAATGTGCATTCGAATATACTTCGAGGAGAAAGAATGTTTTCACTAGGCGCAGACAATATGAGCATTAGAATATACTTGGAATAGAAAGAAATGATTTGACTGTACACTCAGCATGTGCATTAGATTATGTTTGGAATAAAAAGGAATGTTTTGACTCAGCATAATCAATATGTGCATTAGAATATACTTGGAATAGATAGGAATGTTTTTCCTCAGCAGACAAAACATGTTCAGTCAAAATAACCTGGAATAGAAAGGAATGTTTCGACTCAGCACACACAGCATGTGCATTAGAATACACTTGGGTTAGCTAAGAATGTTTTACTCAGGACACAGAACATGCGCATCAGAATATCAATGGATTGGATAGGAATATTTTACACAGGACACAGAACATGTGCATAAGAATTTAGACGGAAAAGAAAGGAATGCATTGACTCAGCACACACATCATGTGCATTAGTACATACTTCGAATAACAAAGATTGTTTTGACTCAGCCCATCCTCCATGTATATTAGAATTACTTGGAATAGAAAGGAATGTTTTGACTCAGCACACACAACATGTGAATTAGAATACACTTGTAATAGAAATAAATGTTTTGATTCAGTACAAATAACATGTGCATTAGCATCTACATGGAATAGAAAATTTTTTTTGGACTAAGCACACACAACGCATGCATCAGGTTATACTTTGTAGACAAAGAAAGTTTTCACTCAGCACACACAAAATATGAATTAGTATATACTTGTAATAGAAAGAAATGTTTTGACTCAGTACACACAACAGTGGCATTAGTATATACTTGGAATAGATAGCAATGTTTTGACTCAGCACACACAACATGTGCATGAGAATATAGTTGGAATAGAAAAGAATATACTTGGAATAAAACAAAATGATTTGAATCAGCACACACTAAATTTGCATCGGAATATACTTGGAATAAAAAGAAATGTTTTGACTCAGCACACACAACCTGTGCATTAGAATATACTTGGAGTAGAATGAAATGTTTTGACTCAGCACACACAACATGTGCATTCGAATATACTTCGAGCAGAAAGAAATGTTTTGACTCAGCACACACAACCTGTGCACTAGAAGAAACTTGGAGTCGAACGAAATGTTTTGCTTAGCACCCACATGTGCATTCGAATATACTTGGAATAGATAACAATGTTTTGACTCAGCACACACAACATGTGAATTAGAATATACTTGTAAAAGAAAGAAATTTTTTACTCAGTACACTCAACATGTGCATTAGAATATGCTTGGAATAGAAAGGAATGTTTTGACTCAGCACACACAAAATGTGAATTATAATATACTTGTATTAGAAAGAAATGATTGGACTCAACACACTCAACATGTGCATTAGAATATACTTGGAATAGAAAGGAATAATTTGACAAAGCACACTCAACATGTGCATTAGAATATGTTTGGAATAGTTAGAAAAGTTTTGACTCAGCACTCACAACATGCGCATGAGAATGTAATTGGAGTACAAAGGAATGTTTTTTCTCAGCACACACACAATATGTATTCGAATATACTTGGATTAGATAGGAATATTTTACCCAGGATACAGAACATGTGCATAAGAATATACTTGAAATAGATAAGAATGTTTTATCTCAGTAGACAAATCTTGTGACGCAGAACTTACCAAGAATAGAAAGGAATGTTTTGACCTAGCACGCTCAAGATGTGCATAAGAATGTACTTGGAATACAAAGATTGTTTTGACTCAGCACACACAACCTGTGCATTAGAATATACTTAGAGTAGAAAGAAATGTTTTGACTCAGCACACACAACATGTGCATTCCAATATACTTCGAGCAGACAGGAATGTTTTGGCTCAGCATAAACAACATGTGTGTTAGAATATACTTGGAATAGAAAGAAATGTTTTGACTCAGCACACACAAGCTATGCACTAGAAGAAATTTAGGGTCGAAAGAAATGTTTTGACTCAGCACACACATGTGCATTCGAATATACTTGGAATAGAAAGGAATGTTTTGACTCAGTACACTCAACATGTGTATTAGAATATGCTTGGAATAGAAAGGAATGTTTTGACTCAGTACACTCAACATGTGTATTAGAATATGCTTGGAATAGAAAGGAATGTTTTGACTCAGCACACCCAACATGTGCATGAGAATATAGTTGGAATAGAAAAGAATATACTTGGAATAAAACAAAATGATTTGAATCAGCACACACTAAATTTGCATCGGAATATACTTGGAATAAAAAGAAATGTTTTGACTCAGCACACACAACCTGTGCATTAGAATATACTTGGAGTAGAATGAAATGTTTTGACTCAGCACACACAACATGTGCATTCGAATATACTTCGAGCAGAAAGAAATGTTTTGACTCAGCACACACAACCTGTGCACTAGAAGAAACTTGGAGTCGAACGAAATGTTTTGACTCAGCACCCACATGTGCATTCGAATATACTTGGAATAGATAACAATGTTTTGACTCAGCACACACAACATGTGAATTAGAATATACTTGTAAAAGAAAGAAATTTTTTACTCAGTACACTCAACATGTGCATTAGAATATGCTTGGAATAGAAAGGAATGTTTTGACTCAGCACACACAAAATGTGAATTATAATATACTTGTATTAGAAAGAAATGATTGGACTCAACACACTCAACATGTGCATTAGAATATACTTGGAATAGAAAGGAATAATTTGACAAAGCACACTCAACATGTGCATTAGAATATGTTTGGAATAGTTAGAAAAGTTTTGACTCAGCACTCACAACATGTGCATGAGAATGTAATTGGAGTACAAAGGAATGTTTTTTCTCAGCACACACACAATATGTATTCGAATATACTTGGATTAGATTGGAATATTTTACCCAGGATACAGAACATGTGCATAAGAATATACTTGAAATAGATAAGAATGTTTTATCTCAGTAGACAAATCTTGTGACGCAGAACTTACCAAGAATAGAAAGGAATGTTTTGACCTAGCACGCTCAAGATGTGCATAAGAATGTACTTGGAATACAAAGGATTGTTTTGACTCAGCACACACAACCTGTGCATTAGAATATACTTAGAGTAGAAAGAAATGTTTTGACTCAGCACACACAACATGTGCATTCCAATATACTTCGAGCAGACAGGAATGTTTTGGCTCAGCATAAACAACATGTGTGTTAGAATATACTTGGAATAGAAAGAAATGTTTTGACTCAGCACACACAAGCTATGCACTAGAAGAAATTTGGAGTCGAAAGAAATGTTTTGACTCAGCACACACATGTGCATTCGAATATACTTGGAATAGAAAGGAATGTTTTGACTCAGTACACTCAACATGTGTATTAGAATATGCTTGGAATAGAAAGGAATGTTTTGACTCAGAACGCACAACATGTGCATTAGAATATACTTGGAATAGATAGAAATTTTTTGACTCAGTACACTAAACATGTGCATTAGAATATGCTTGGAAATGAAAGAAATGTTTTGACTCAGCACCCACAACATGTGCATTAGAATGTAATTGGATTAGAAAGGAATGTTGTAGTCAGGACACAGAACATGTGCATAAGAATGAAATTGTAATACAAAGGAATGTTTTGACTTAGCACACACAGCATGTGTATTGGAATATACTTGGATTAGATACCAATGTTTTACCCAGGATACAGAACATGTGCATAAGAATATACTTGAAATAGTTAGGAATGTTTTAACTCAGCAGACAAAATATGTACAGTAGAACTTACCTGTAATAGAAAGGAATGTTTTGACTCAGCACACACAACCTATGCATTAGAATATACTTGGAGTCGAAAGAAAAGTTTTTTCTCAGCTCACACAACATGTGAATTAGAATGTACATGGATTAGATAGGAATGTTGTAGTTAGGACACAGAACATGTGAATAAGAATAAACCTTTATTAGATAGGAATGTTTTTACTCAGCAGACAAAACATGTGCAGCAGAATATATCTGGAATGGAATGGAATTCGTTGAATAAGCACACACAACATGTGCATGAGAATATACTTGGAAAAGAAAGGAAAACTTTGAATAAGCACACACAACATGTGCATGAGAATATACTTGGAATAGAATGAAATGTTTTGACTCAGCACACAAAACATGTGAATTAGAATATACTTGGAAAAGAAAGAAATTTTCTGACGCAGTACACTCAACATGTGCATTAGAATATGGTTGGTATAGAAAGCAAGCTTTTGACATAGCACATACAACATGTACATTAGAATATACCTGGAATAAAAAGGAATGTTTCGACTATGCACACACAACATGTGCATTAGAATATACTTGGAATAGAAAGAAATGTTTTGACTCAGTACATTCAACATGTGCATTAGAATATGCTTGGAATAGAAAGGAATGTTTTGACTGAGCACACACAAAATGTGATTTATAATATACTTGTATTAGAAAGAAATGTTTGGACTCAACACACTCAACATGTGCATTAGAAAATACTTGGAATAGAAAGGAATAATTTGACAAAGCACACTCAACATGTGCATTAGAATATGCTTGGAATAGAAAGAAAAGTTTTGACTCAGCACTCACAACAGGTGCATGAGAATGTAATTGGAGTACAAAGGAATGTTGTTGCTTAGCACACACAAAATATGTATTCGAATATACTTGGATTAGATAGGAATGTTTTACCCAGGATACAGAACATGTGCATAAGAATATACTTGAAATAGATCGGAATGTTTTAACTGAACAGAAAAATCTTGTGCCGTAGCACTTACCTGGAATAGAAAGGAATGTTTTGACCTAGCACGCACAACATGTGCATAAGAATGTACTTGGAATACAAAGGATTGTTTTGACTCAGCAGACACAAGCTGTGCACTAGAAGAAACTTGGAGTCGAAAGAAATGTTTTGACTCAGCACACACATGTTCATTCGAATATACTTGGAATAGATAACAATGCTTTGACACAGCACACACAACATGTGCATTAGAATATGGTTGGAATAGAAAGCAAGCTTTTGAGGTAGCTCATACAACATGTGCATTAGAATATACCTGGAATAAATAGGAATGTTTCAACACTGCACACACATGTGCATTAGAATATACTTGGAATAGAATGAAATGTTTTGACTCAGTACATTCAACATGTGCATTAGGATATGCTTGGAATAGAAAGGAATGTTTTGACTCAGCACACACAAAATGTGAATTATAATATACTTGTATTAGAAAGAAATATTTGGACTCAACACACTCAACATGTGCATTCGAATATACTTGGAATAGATAACAATGCTTTGACTCAACACACTCAACATGTGCATTAGAATATACTTAGAATAGAAAGGAATAATTTGACTAAGCACACACAACATGTGCAATTGAATATACTTCGAATAGAAAGGAATGTTTTGACTCAACACATTCAACATGTGTATTAGAATATACTTGGAATAGGAAGGAATGTGTTGACTCAGCAAAGACAACATATGCATTAGAATAAAATTGGAAAAGAAAGGAATGTTTTACCCAGGATACAGAACATGTGCGTAAGGATATACTTGAAATAGATAGGAATGTTTTAACTAAGCAGACAAATCTTGTCCTGTAGAACTTACCTGGAATAGAAAGGAATGTATTGACCTAGCACGTAAAACATGTGCATAAGAATGTACTTGGAATACAAAGGATTGTTTTGAATCAGCATACGCAAACTGTGCATTAGAATGCACTTGGAGTATAAAGAAATTTTTGACACAGCGCACACAGCATTTCCATTCGAATATATTTTGAGCAGATAGCAAGGTTTTGACTCAGCACACACAACATGTGCATTGGAATATATTTGGAATAGAAAGAAATGTTTTGACTCACCACACACGATGTGTCCATAGAATATACTTGGATTAGATAGGAATGTTTTTACTCAGCAGACAAAATATGTACAGTAGAATTTACCTGGAATAGAAAGGAATGTTTTGACATAGCACGCAAAACATGTGCATAAAAATATACTTGGAATACAAAGGAATGTTTTTATTCAATCACAAACATGTGCATAAGATTATACTTGGAATAGAATAGAAAACTTTGACAAAGCACGCACAACATGTGCATTTGAATATACCTCAAATAGAAAGCATGACTTTGACTCAGCACACACAACATGCGAATTACAATATACTTGTATTAGAAAGAAATGTTTTGACTCAACACACTCAACATCTGCATTAGAATATACTTGGAAGAAAAAGGAAAGTATTGACTCAGTACACAAAACATGTATATTTGAATATACTTGGAAGATTAAGGAATATTGTGACATAATACGACAAAAATGTGCATTCGAATATACTTGGAGTCGAAAGGAGGTTTTGACTTGGCACACACATTATGAGCATTAAAATATACTTGGAATAGAAAGAAATGTTTTGACTCAGTACATTCAACATGTGCAATAGAATATGCTTGGAATATTAAGAAATGTTTTGACTAAAACGCACAACATGCGCATCAGAATATAGTTGGAATAGAAAGAAATTTTTTGACTCAGTACACTGAACATGTGGATTAGAATATGCTTGGAATAGAAAGAAATGTTTTGACTCAGCACCCACAACATGTGCATTAGAATGTAATTGGATAAGATAGCAATGTTTTACCTAGGATACAGAACATGTGCATAAGAATATACTTGAAATAGATAGGAATGTTTAAACTCAGCAGACAAAATATGTGCAGTAGAACTTACCTGAAATAGAAAGGAATGTTTTGACTTAGCTCGTACAACATGTGCATCACAAAGTTTTGGAATACAAAGGATTGTTTTGACTCAGCACACACAACCTGTGCGTTAGAATATACTTGGAATAGAAAGAAATGTTTTGACTCAGTACACTCAACATGTGCATTAGAATATGCTTGGAATAGAAATAAATGTTTTGCCACAGCACACACAACATGTGCATTAGAATATACTTCGAGTAGAAAGAAATGTTTTGACTTAGCACAAACAACATGTGCATTAGAATATACTTGGGAGTAGAAACAAATGTTTTAACTCAGCACACACAACATGTGCATTTGAATATACTTCGAGCAGAAAGGAATGTTTTGACTCAGCATAAAGAACATGTGCGTGAGAATATACTTGGAATAGAAGGGCATGTTTCGACTCAGCACACACAACATGTGCATTAGAATTTATTTGGATTAGATAGGAATATTTTACTCAGGACACAGAAAAAGTGCATATGAATATCATTGGATTAGATAGGAATGTTTTACTCTGGACACAGTAAATGTGCATAAGAATTTACCTGTAAAAGATATGAATGCTTTGACTCAGCACACACATGTGCACTAGAATGTAGATGGAATAGAAAGGAACACATTGACTGAGCACACACAACATGTCCATTCGATTATACTTGGAATAGAAAGAAATGTTTTGACTCAGCACACACAACATGTGCATTAGAATGATATTGGAATACAAAGGATTGATTTGACTCATCACACACAACATGTGCATTAGAATATATTTGGATTAAATAAGAATGTTTTACCTAGGACACAGAGCATGTGCATAAGAATATCATTGGATTAGATAGGAATGATTTGCTCATGGCACAGAACATGTGCATGAGAATTTAGATGGAAAAGAAAGGAATGCTTTGACTCAGCACACACAACATGTGCATTTGTATATTCCACCACCAGTGGGCTGATGTAGCCTCAAACCGTGCATCTTGGCGCCTCACAGCTCGGCTGGCAGCAACCTCCTTTGAAGAAGACTGCAGAGCCCACCTCACTGACAAAAGACAAATGAGGAAAAACCCAACACGCAACCCACAACATGTGAATTAGAATACACTTGTAATAGAAAGAAATGTTTTGTCTCAGTACAAATAACATGTGCATTAGGATCTACTTGGAATAGAATTTTTTTTGACTCAGCACACACAACATGTGCATTAGAATGATATTGGAATACAAAGGATTGATTTGACTCATCACACACAACATGTGCATTAGAATATACTTGGATTAAATAAGAATGTTTTACCTAGGACACAGAGCATGTGCATAAGAATATCATTGGATTAGATAGGAATGATTTGCTCATGGCACAGAACATGTGCATGAGAATTTAGATGGAAAAGAAAGGAATGCTTTGACTCAGCACACACAACATGTGCATTCGAATATACTTCGAATAACAAAGATTGATTTGACTCAGCACATTTTCATTGTGCATTAGAATTTACTTGGAATACAAAGAAATGTTTTGACTTAGCTCACACATCATGTGCATTATAATTTACTTGGCATAGAAAGGAATGCTTTGACTCTGCACACACAACATGTGAGTTAGAAAACACTTCTAATAGAAAGAAATGTTTTGACTCAGTACAAATAAAATGTGCATTTGCATTTCCTTGGAATAGAAAAAGTTTTTTTTACTCAGCACACACAATATGCGCAAGATTATACTTTGTATACAAAGGAAAGTTTTCACTCAGCACACACAAAATATTAATTAGTATATACTTGTAATAGAAAGAAATATTTTCACTCCGTACACTCAACACTCAACATTGGCATTAGTATATACTTGGAATAAATAGCAATATTTTGACAAAACATGAGCATTAGAATATATTTGGAATAGAAAGAAATGATTTGACTCAGCACACACAACCTGTGCATTAGAATATACTTTGAGTTGAAAGGAATGCTTTGACTCAGCATACACAACATGTGCATTAGAATATATTTGAAATAGAGAGGAATGTTTTGACTTAGCACATACAACATGTGGATTAGAATATACTTGGATTAGATAAGAATGTTTTACCCAGGACACAGAACATGTGCATAAGAATATACTTGAAAGAGATAGGAATGTTTTTACTCAGCAGTCAAAACATTTTCAGTCGAATTTACCCGGAAAAGAAATGAATGTTTTGAGTCAGCACACACAACATGTGCATTAGAATAGAGTTGGAATAGAAAGGAATACTTTGACTAAGCACACAGAACATGTGCATTTGTATATTCCACCACCAGTGGGCTGATGTAGCCTCAAACGGTGCATCTTGGCGCCTCACAGCTCGGCTGGCAGCAACCTCCTTTGAAGAAGACTGCAGAGCCCACCTCACTGACAAAAGACAAATGAGGAAAAACCCAACACGCAACCCACAACATGTGAATTAGAATACACTTGTAATAGAAAGAAATGTTTTGTCTCAGTACAAATAACATGTGCATTAGGATCTACTTGGAATAGAATTTTTTTTTGACTCAGCACACACAACATGTGCATTAGAATGATATTGGAATACAAAGGATTGATTTGACTCATCACACACAACATGTGCATTAGAATATACTTGGATTAAATAAGAATGTTTTACCTAGGACACAGAGCATGTGCATAAGAATGTCATTGGATTAGATAGGAATGTTATGCTCAGGGCACAGAACATGTGCATGAGAATTTAGACGGAAATGAAAGGAATGCATTGACTCAGAGCACACATCACGTGCATTAGTATATACTTCGAATACAAAGATTGTTTTGACTCAGCCCATCCTCCATGTATATTAGAATTACTTGGAATAGAAAGGAATGTTTTGACTCAGCACACACAACATGTGAATTAGAATACACTTGTAATAGAAAGGAATGCTTTGATTCAGCACACACAACATGTGCATTAGAATATACTTCGAATAACAAAGATTGTTTTGACCCAGCACATTTTTATTGTGCATTAGAATTTACTTGGAATACAAAAAAATGTTTTCACTTAGCTAACACATCATGTGCATTATAATTTACTTGGAATAGAAAGGAATGTTTTGACTCAGCACACACAACATGTGAGTTAGAATACACTTGTAATAGAAAGAAATGTTTTGACTCTGTACAAATAACATGTGCATTAGCATCTCCTTGGAATAGAAAAAGGTTTTTGACTCAGCACACACAATATGCGCAAGATTATATTTGTATACAAAGGAAAGTTTTCACTCAGCAAACACAAAATATTAATTAGTATATACTTGTAATAGAAAGAAATGTTTTCACTCAGTACACTCAACATTGGCATTAGAATATACTTGGAATAAATAGCAATGTTTTGACTCAGCACACAAAACATGTGCATCCGAATATAGTTGGAATAGAAAGGAATACTTTGACTAAGCACACACAACATGTGCCTTCGAATATACTGGGAATTGAAAGAAATGTTTTGACTCAGCACACACAACATGTGCATGAGAATATTCTTAGAATAGTAAGAAATGTTTTTGATCACCACATACAGCATGTGCATTAGTATAGACTTGGAATAGAAAGGAAAGTACTGACTCAGCAGACAAAAAAATATACATTTGAATATCCCTGGAAGATTAAGGAATATTGTGACATAGCACACACAAACTCTGTATTAGAATATACTTCAATTAGAAAGGATGATTTGACTAGGTGCATACAACATGAACATTGGAATATATTTGGATTAGATAGGAATATTTTACTCAGGACACAGAGCATGTGCATAAGAATATCATTGGATTAGATAGGAATGTTTTGCTCAGGGCACAGAACATGTGCATAAGAATTTAGATGGAAAAGAAAGGCATGATTTGACTCAGCACACAGCACATGTGCAATAGAATATACTTCGAATAACAAACATTGTTTTGACTCAGCACATCCTCCATGTGCATCAGAATTTACTTGGAATACAAAGAAATGTTTTGACTTAGCTCTCACATCATGTGCATTATCATTTACTTGGTATAGAAAGGAATATTTTCACTCAGCACACACAACATGTGCATTAGAATATACTTGGAGTAGAAATAAAGTTTTGCCTCAGCACACACAATATGTGCATTAGAATATACTTAGAATAGAGTGGAATGTTTTGACTCAGAATGCACAACATGTGCATTAGAATATACTTGGAATAGAAAGAAATGTTTTAAATCAGAACACTCAACATGTGCATTAGAATATGCTTGGAATAGAAAGAAATGTTTTGACTCAGAACACTCAACATGTTCATTCGAATATACTTCGAGCAGAAAGGAATGTTTTGTCTCAGGATAAACAACATGTACGTTAGAATATACTTGAAATAGAAAGAAATGTTTTGACTCAGCACACAAAACTATGCATTAGAATATATTTGGAGTCGAAAGAAAAGTTTTGACTCAGCACACACAACGTGTTGATTTGAATATACTTGGAATAGAAAGAAGTGTTTTGACTCAGCACACACAACCTGTGCATTAGAATATAGTTGGAGTAGAAAGAAATGTTTTGACTCAGCTCACACAACATCTGCACTTAAATATACTTGGATTAGATAGGAATGTTGTACTCAGCAGACAAAACATGTGCAGTAGAATATACTTCGAATAGAAATGAATGTTTTGACTCAGCACACACAAATTGTGAATTAAAATTTACTTGTATTAGAAAGAAATGTTTTGACACAACACACTCAACATGTGCATTAGAATATACTTAGAATAGAGTGGAATGTTTTGACTCAGAACGCACAACATGTGCATTAGTATATACTTGGAATAGAAAGAAATGTTTTGACTCAGTACACTCAACATGTGCATTAGAATATGCTTGGAATAGAAATAAATGATTTGCCACAGCACACACAACATGTGCATTAGAATATAGTTGGAGTAGAAAGAAATGTTTTGACTCAGCTCACACAACATCTGCATTTAAATATACTTGGATTAGATAGGAATGTTGTACTCAGGACACAGAACATGTGCATAAGAATAAACCTTTATTAGATAGGAATGTTTTTACTCAGCAGACAAAACATGTGCAGTAGAATATATTTGGAAAGAAAGGAATAAGTTGAATCCGCATACACAACACGTGCATTAGAATATACTTGGATTAGATAGGAATATTTTACTCAGGACACAGAAAATGTGCATATGAATATCATTGGATTAGATAGGAATGTTTACTCTGGACACAGAAAATGTGCATAAGAATTTACCTGGAAAAGATAGGAATGCTTTGACTCAGCACACACAACATGTGCACTAAAATGTAGATGGAATAGAAAGGAACACATTGACTGAGCACACACATGTCCATTCGATGATACTTGCAATAGGAAGAAATGTTTTGACTCAGCACACAAAACAGGTGCATTAGGATATACTTGGAGTAGAAAGAAATGTTTTGACTCAGCACACACAACATGTGCATTAGAATGTCATTGGATTAAATAAGAATGTTTTACCTATGAAACAGAGCATGTGCATAAGAATATCATTGGATTAGATAGGAATGTTTTGCTCAGGGCACAGAACATGTGCATGTGAATTTAGATGGAAAAGAAAGGAATGCTTTGACTCAGCACACACAACATGTGCATTAGAATATACTTCAAATAACAAAGATTGATTTGACTCAGCACATTTTCATTGTGCATTGGAATTTACTTGGAATACAAAGAAATGTTTTGACTTAGCTCACACATCATGTGCATTAGAATGTCATTGGATTACAAAGGATTGATTTGACTCATCATACACAACATGTGCATTAGAATATACTTGGATTAAATAAGAATGTTTTACCTATGAAACAGAGCATGTGCATAAGAATATCATTGGATTAGATAGGAATGTTTTGCTCAGGGCACAGAACATGTGCATGTGAATTTAGATGGAAAAGAAAGGAATGCTTTGACTCAGCACACACAACATGTGCATTAGAATATACTTCAAATAACAAAGATTGATTTGACTCAGCACATTTTCATTGTGCATTGGAATTTACTTGGAATACAAAGAAATGTTTTGACTTAGCTCACACATCATGTGCATTATAATTTACTTGGCATAGAAAGGAATGCTTTGACTCTGAACACACAACACGTGAGTTAGAATACACTTCTAATAGAAAGTAATGTTTTGACTCTGTACAAATAACATGTGCATTAGCATCGCCTTGGAATAGAAAAAGTTTTTTTGACTCAGCACACACAATATGCGCAAGATTATACTTTGTATACAAAGGAAAGTTTTCACTCAGCACACAAAATATTAATTGGTATATACTTGTAATAGAAAGAGATGTTTTCACTCAGTACACTCAACATTGGCATTAGAATATACTTGGAATAGATAGCAATGCTTTAACTCAGCACACACAACATGTGCATTAGAATATATGTGGAACCGAAAGAAATGTTTTGACACAGTACACTCAGCCTGTGAATTAGAATATAATTGGAATACAAAGGAATGTATTGACTCAGCATGCACAACATGTGTATTAGAATATACTTGGATTAGATAGGAATGTTTTACCCAGGACACAGAACATGTGCATAAGAATATACTTGGAATAGATAGGGATGTATTTCCTCAGCACACATAGTGGAATTAGTATATACTTGGAATAGAAAGGATTGTTTGACTCAGCACACACATGTGCATTAGAATATACTTGGAATAGAAATAAATGTTTTGACTCAGCACATACAACCTTTGCATTAGAATATTATTGGAGTAGAAAGGAATGTTTTGACTCAGCATACACAACATGTGCATTTGTATATACTTGTAATAAAAAGAAATGTTTTGTCTCAGTAGACATAAAAGGTGCATAAGAAAACACTTGGGATAGATAGGAATGTTTTACTTGGCACACACAACATGTGCATTAGAATATACTTGGATTAGATAGGAATGTTTTACTCAGGATACAGAACATGCAGATAAGAATATACTTCAAATAGATAGGAATGATTTTACTAGTCAGACAAAATATGTTCAGTCGAATTTACTTGGAATAGAAAGGAATGTTTTGACTCAGCATACACAATATGTGCTTTAGAATACACTTGTAATTGAAAGAAATGTTTTGATTCAGCACACACAACATGTGCATTAGAATATACTTGGAGTAGAAAGAAATGTTTTGACTTAGCACACACAAAATTTGAATAGAATATACTTGTACTAGAAAGAAATATTTTGACTCAACACACTCAACATGTGCAGTAGAATATAGTAGAATTATAAAGGTTTGTTTTGTCTCAGCACAAACATGTGCATAAGAATAAACTTGGAATAGAAAAGAATGTTTTGACTCAGCACACACAACATGTGGATCGGAATATACTCAGAATAGAAAGGAAAGTATTGACTCAGCACACACCACATATGCATTAGAATATACTTGGAATAGAAAGGAATGTTTTGACCCCAAACAAGAAGGATGTGTATTAGAATATACTTGGAATAGGAAGGAATGTTTTGACTCAGCACAGACAACATGTGCCTTTGAATATACTTGCAAAAGAAAGAAATGTTTTGACTCAACACACACAACATGTGCATGAGAATATTCTTAGAATAGTAAGAAATGTTTTTAATCACCACACACAACATGTGCATTGGAATAGAAAGGAATGCTTTGACTCAGCATACACAACATGTGCATTAGAATATATTTGGAATAGAAAGGAATATTTTGTCTCAGCACGCACAACATGTGCATGAAATATTCTTAGAATAGTAAGAAATGTTTTTAATCATCACACACAGCATGTGCATTGGAATATACATGGAATAGAAAGAAATGTTTTGACTCAGCACACACAACATGTACATTAGAATATACTTGGAATAGAAAGGAAAGTATTGACTCATCACACAAAACATGTATATTTGAATATACTTTGAAGATTAAGGAATATTGTGACATAGCACGCACAAAATGTGCATTAGAATGTACTTCGAGTAAAAAGGATGTTTTGACTAGGCGGACACAACATGAGCATTAGAATATACTTGGAATAGAAAGGAATGCTTTGTCTCAGCATACACAACATGTGCATTAGAATATATTTGGAATAGAAAGGAATATTTTGTCTCAGCACGCACAACATGTGCATGAAATATTCTTAGAATAGTAAGAAATGTTTTTAATCACCACACACAGCATGTGCATTGGAATATACATGGAATAGGAAGGAAATTATTGACTCACCACACAAAACATGTATATTTGAATATACTTGGAAGAATAAGGAATATTGTGAAATAGCACGCACAAAATATGCATTAGAATATAGTTGGAATAGAAAGAAATGTTTTGACTCAGTACACTCAACATGTGCATGAGAGTATTCTTCGAATAGAAAGGAATATTTTCACTCAGCACGCACAACATGTGCATTAGAACATACTTGGAATAGAAAGAAATGTTTTGACTCAGCACATAAAACTATGCATTAGAATATACTTGGAGTCGAAAGAAAAGTTTTGACTCAGCACACACATCGTGTTGATTCGAATATACTTGGAATAGAAAGAAATGTTTTGACTCAGCACACACAACCTGTGCATTAGAATATAGTTGGAGTAGAAAGAAATGTTTTGACTTATCTCACACAACATCTGCATTTAAATATACTTGGATTAGATAGGAATGTTGTACTCAGGACACAGAACATGTGCATAAGAATAAACCTTTATTAGATAGGAATGTTTTTACTCAGCAGACAAAACATGTGCAGTAGAATATATCTGGAATAGAAAGGAATCAGTTGAATCCGCACACAAAACATGTGCATTAGAATATACTTCGAATAGAAATGAATGTTTTGACTCAGCACACACAAATTGTGAATTATAATATACGTGTATTAGAAAGAAATGTTTTGACTCAACACACTTAACATGTGCATTAGAATATACTTAGAATAGAGTGGAATGTTTTGACTCAGAACGCACAACATGTGCATTAGAATATACTTGGAATAGAAAGAAATGTTTTGACTCAGTATACTCAACATGTGCATTAGAATATGCTTGGAATAGAAATAAATGATTTGCCACAGCACACACAACATGTGCATTAGAATATACTTCGAGTAGAAAGAAATGTTTTGACTTAGCACACACAACATGTGCATAAGAATATACTTGGCGTAGAATGAAATGTTTTGACTCAGCACACACAACATGTGCATTTGAATATACTTCGAGCAGAAAGGAATGTTTCGACTCAGCACACACAACATGTGCATTAAAATTTACTTGCATTAGATAGGAATATTTTACTTAGGACACAGACCAAGTAATTTCTACTGCACACTCTTTGTCTGCTGACACCAAACATTCCTATTTAATCCAAGTATATTCTTATGCACATGTTCTGTGTCCTGAGTAAAACATTCCTTTCTATTCCAAGAATATTCTAATGCACATTTGTGTGTGCTGAATCAAAACATTCCTTACTCTTCCAATATATACTAATGCACATGTTTTGTCTGCTGAGTCAACACATTCCTATCTAATCCAAGTATATTCTTATGCAAACGTCCTGTGTCCTGAGTAAAACATTCCTTTCTATTCCAAATATATTCTAATGCACACACTATGTATTCTGAGTCAAAACTTTCCTTTCGCTTACAAGTTTATTCTAATACACATGTTATGTGTGCTGAGTCAAAACATTCCCTTTTATTACAAGGTATATTCTAAAACACATGTTGTGTCCTCAGTCGAAACGTTAATTTTTTATAATGCACATGTTGTATGTGCTGAGTCAAAACATGTCCTTCGATTCCAAGCATATTCTAATGCACATGCTGAGTGTACTGAGTCAAAATATTTTTTTCAATTCCAAGTATATTCTTACGCACATGTTGTACGTGCTGAGTCAAAACATTCCTTAGTATTCCAATTATATTGTAATGCACACGTTGTGTGTGCTAAGTCAAAACATTCCATTCTATTCCAAGTATATTCTAATGAACATGATGTGTGTATTGAGTCAGAACATTTCTTTCTATAATTGAAATACAAAGGAATGTTTTGACGCAGCACACACAACATGTGTATTAGAATATGCCTGGATTAGATAGGATTGTTTTACCCAGGACACAGCACATGTGCTTAAGAATATGTTTGAAATAGATAGGAATGTTTTTACTCAGGAGCCAAAACATGTGAAGTAGAATTTACCTGGAATTTAAATGTTTTGACTAGGTGCAGACAATATGAGCATTAGAATATACTTGGAATAGAAAGAAATGATTTGAAAGTACACTCAGCATGTGCATTAGATTATGTTTGGAATAGAAAGGAATGTTTTGACTCAGCACACTCAACATATGTGTTAGAATATGCTTGGAATAGTAAGAAATGTTTTGACTCCTTTGTCTTTTGTTAGTAAGGTGTACTTGGAATGCAAAGGAAAGTTTTTACTCAGCACACACAACATGTGCATAAGAATATACTTGGAATACAAAGGATTGTTTTAACTCAGCACAAACAACATGTGAGTAAAATATACTTGGAATAGAAAGGAATACTTTGACAGCACACACAACATGTGCATTCGAATATGCTTGGAATAGTAAGCAAGGTTTTGACTCAGCACACACAGCATGTGTATTTGAATATACTTGGAATAAAAAGGAATGTTTCGACTCAGCACCCACAACATGTTCATTAGTATATACTTGGAATAGAATGGAATGTTTTGACTTAGCATACACAACATGTACTTTAGAATATACTTGTAATAAAAATAAATGTTTTGACTCAGTACATATAACATGTGTATTAGAATATACTTGAATAGATAGAAATGTTTTAACTCAGCACACACAACATGTGCATTAGAATATACTTGGAATAGAAAGGAAAGTGTTTACTTAGCACACACATCATGTGCATTAGAATGCAATTGGAATAGAAAGGAATGTGTTTACTCAGCACACACAACATGTGCATTAGAATTTACTTGGAATAGAAAGGAATGTGTTTACTTAGCACACACTACATGTGCTTGAGAGTTTATTTGGAATAGAAAGGAAAGTTTTGACTGCACACACAACATGTGCATTAGCATATACTTGGAATAGAAAGAAATGTTCTGACTCATCACACACATCATATGCATTAGAATATAGAGTTAGGATAGAAAGGAATGCTATGGTTCACACACACAACATGTGCATAAGAATATACTTGTAATAAAAAGAAATGTTTAGACTCAGTACATATAACATGTGCATTAGAATATACTTGGAATTGAAAGGAATGTTTTGACTCAGCATACACAACACTTGCATTAGAATAAAATTGGTTTAGAAAGGAATGTTTTTATCAGCACACAGAGCATCTGCATTAGAATATACTTGGAATAGAACGGAATGTTTTGACTGAGCACACACAGCATGTGCATTAGAATATACTTGGAATAGAAAGGAATGTTTTACTCAGGACACAGGACATGTGCATAAAAATACACTTGGTTTAGATAGGAATGTTTTTACTCAGCAGAGAAAACATGTCCATTTGAATATAGTATCGTTTGAAGAGAAAGGAATGTTCGACACAGCAACAATAAAGAGTTCCGAGAGGCCAACCATTTAAATTCCTCACACCATTCTATTTCATTTTGCACCATCACATCAAGGCTACCTGAATATTGGAGGAACAACACAATGTTCCATCTGGACACTCTCCAACCAGATAGCATTGACATCAACTTCCCCAATTTCCATTAAACCCCTCCCATAAATCTCTTTTCCTATCATCCTCCTTTCCTCCAGCTCCTCCCTCCCCCTCTCCATTCAGAGAACCACCCTCTCCCCTATCATCACTCAGATTTTTTTCTTCTTCTACCTTCCCAATTGTAGCCACCTATTGCTTCTTACCAGTTAGCCTGTACTCTCCCCTACCCCATTTCTCCTCCTTTCCTCACCCCACCTTTTAATTTAGGCACCTGCCTGTCATTGCTCATTCCTTGATGAAGGCCTCAGGCCTTGGGTTAACCTTTACTTCCTATGTACACTAGATCTTCCAGTTTTCCACTACCAGGAATCTGCAAGTCAAAATGCATGGGGAATGTCCTGCATCATGTGAACCCCAACAGGCAAATTTTGACAGGCTTGGACAGGTGACGTAACAGCAAGTGCTTGACAGAAGTTTTTGAGTGGTGTTAAACAGGCCAGTAAAATGTTTGGCCTGGAAGTCAGCCTGAAGAAAACTGAGGTCCTCCATCAGCCAGCTCCCCACCATGACTACCAGCCCCCCCACATCTCCATCGGGCACACAAAACTCAAAACGGTCAACCAGTTTACCTATCTCGGCTGCACCATTTCATCAGATGCAAGGATCGACAATGAGATAGACAACAGACTCGCCAAGGCAAATAGCGCCTTTGGAAGACTACACAAAAGAGTCTGGAAAAACAACCAACTGAAAAACCTCACAAAGATAAGCGTATACAGAGCCGTTGTCATACCCACACTCCTGTTCGGCTCCGAATCATGGGTCCTCTACCGGCACCACCTACGGCTCCTAGAACGCTTCCACCAGCGTTGTCTCCGCTCCATCCTCAACATCCATTGGAGCACTCACACCCCTAACGTCGAGGTACTCGAGATGGCAGAGGTCGACAGCATCGAGTCCACACTGCTGAAGATCCAGCTGCGCTGGATGGGTCACGTCTCCAGAATGGAGGACCATCGCCTTCCCAAGATCGTATTATATGGCGAGCTCTCCACTGGCCACCGTGACAGAGGTGCACCAAAGAAAAGGTACAAGGACTGCCTAAAGAAATCTCTTGGTGCCTGCCACATTGACCACCGCCAGTGGGCTGATAACGCCTCAAACCGTGCATCTTGGCGCCTCACAGTTTGGCGGGCAGCAGCCTCCTTTGAAGAAGACCGCAGAGCCCACCTCACTGACAAAAGGCAAAGGAGGAAAAACCCAACACCCAACCCCAACCAACCAATTTTCCCTTGCAACCGCTGCAATCGTGTCTGCCTGTCCCGCATCGGACTGGTCAGCCACAAACGAGCCTGCAGCTGACGTGGACTTTTTACCCCCTCCATAAATCTTCGTCCGCGAAGCCAAGCCAAAGAAAAAAATGTTATTAATGTATTTAACTTCTGCAAAATATTGGCTTTTGATTACATTATGTTGGAAAAGCACTGTAATCCAACTGAATTCCCTGGCTTGAGATTCCTCTTTGAATTTCTCTTTCTTTCATTTAAGGTAATTTCTTTTCATAGGTAATGCACATGGAGATAGATGCAGGGTATTGTAAAATGTGATGCAGTGAGTTATGACTTTATCTACATTAAAAAAACTATTGCCCAAGGAAGAACAAGTTTAAAGTATAAAAATATAACCACAGGATGGGATAAAACTATCAGCCAGTGTGTTTTCCTGTTTGGTTTTAATCTACATTTAATTAAATTCTTATCTTTGGTGAAGCTTGTGGCACCATTTGAATGGAAAGATTGAATTTATTGGGAATGGTGTTACTAACTCTTGAGTGCACAGACTTTCAGAAACATACAGGAGTAACAGAACAATTTTCACTCCACACAAATATTTCAGTCGACTTTTATTAAGTTCTAAATTGATTGTAATCACCAGAACTAAATGTAAATTGATTGAATATTTAAATTTTACTTGCAGCACAGTGGAGCTGAATCCTGCCATTTCAACCTGTGCTGCCCAATTACACCCAAATTAACCGACAACCCCTTGTCTTTTGGACGGTGGGAGGAAACCGAAGCACCCGGAGGAAACCCACACAGACACTGGGAGAACGTACAACCTCCTTATAGACAGCGCAGGATTCGATCTGCAATAGCGCTGTGCTAACTGCTATGCTAACTGTGTTGATTGAAATTGTGACTGGGTCTCAAGTTTCTTTCGACCAATCAGCTCCAATCTTTTAAACCTGCTCAACTCCAAACCAGCAGGAGGCAGGTTGTCATCAATAAGATGCCGCTTTTCTCATTAATATGCAGTATACAGCAGAAGTCCAAAAAATTCGGATGCCAGAAATGCAGACCACCTGAGAATCTGGACTTTTGGAAAATCTTCAAACTTTTAAAATTTAGCTGGCTTTCATGTGCGTGCGGCAACAAGACACCATGCTCAATACAGGTGATCGCATCACAAGGAAATTCATTTGTATACTGTATTTTTCTTATGCAATGTTCATTTTTAAACACAATTTCAAACATTACACTTTTTTGTAGTGAAAAAATGTTACATTTATATTTTTGTCAAGTCTTGACTCAATTTATCTTTATGACTGCTCGTATTTATAAATTAAGTTGGCTATATTTTCCAATGAATGTCAAAATGTTCCTGTTCATCTCTTCTTTTTTCCTCCTAAATATGAATTTTAAAAGTGCAGCCGGAGAATCCAGAAAGTCCAGACCAACCCAATCCCTACTCGATGACTCTGAGGTGGGGGAGGGTGGGGGAGAACTCTCTTTTGCTTCTCTTTCTCTGACTATAAGAGGCACTTCAGGCAATTTCTGGTGATGGCGAATCTGTCTGTCTAAAGCAAATTCTGTGTGATATTGCACTGTTTTTATTAGATGACAATAAAGGAATACTTGAATTTTGAAAAGTTACTGTACTCATTCCTTTCCTCTCCTGGGTGAAATGTATCAGAATATCAGATGATTTTCTCTGCATGAAATAAATATTTATGATTTTCAGTTGTACCCTGAAGTATTGTCACAGGGTAAGGAGATTTTGCTCAGAATTTATTAATGGGTATCAACCTAGAAATTATTCTAGAGCGCGTTGAAAGAATCAAAGGCTTGTTGATCCAAACCAAGCCTTTTATTAACTAGAAGACTGGAGCGTATCACATGTCGGTCGAGCAGTCCAGAACGATCTGGTCTAGCTAGGAGCAACCCTTTAAGACCTGCCAGTAGGCGTGGCTATGCTCTCAGCCAATCACAGTTATCCTACACTACAATCTGTACATATACACATTGGTGATAAAATATGTACTATCACAACAGGGTCAGGAGATTTTGCTCAGAATTTATTAATGGGTATCAACCTGGAAATTCTTCTACATTTATTTAAAATAACCCTGAGCATGGGACACAGCCTTTGCCATCTTACAAAATCTGACCCAAATCCTCTCAAATAGTGTAGAAGGCAGTGGGAATATTCAGGCACTCATCAAGTCATCTGCTTACCAGTTAAATTCTCCAAAAAGCATTAGTTGCTGTAAATCTGAAAGAAAAATTTGGGTGTGATCAGGTGAGACTGTAAGAGGTGGCTCTGTTGGAATGCCTGGTTAGCATGCACAACAAAGATTTTCACTGTATTTTGGTGCACATAACAATTAATTAAACTCAGAAACTGTTTCCTGCTTTATGTTTTGGTTTTGGATTTCTGACATCTGTGGAACATAGTTTTTTAAGGCATTGATGAGGGAAAATTTGGAGTATTGTATGCAGCTTTGGTCACCAAAATGCAGGAAAGCTATCAATAAAATTGAAAGAGTGCAGGGGGAATATTAGAGGGGATTTGTTCACACAGAGAGTGGTGAGAGTATGGAACGAGCTGCCAGCTGAAATGGTGAATGTGGGCTCAATTTTAACATTTACCAAAAAATTGGACAGCTGCGTAGATGGGAGGGGCATGGAGTGCAGGTCAGTGTGACTAGGCAGAATAATAATTCGGACCAGACTAGAAGGCTGAAAGATCTGTTTTCTGAGCTGTTAGGTTCTATGGTTTGCTCTTTGCACTTTAATTATCACTCTCTGCATTTGTGAGCGCCTTTGTAGATGTTGGTGATCACTTACATGGGGTTCAAGCTGCAGTAAGGTGGACCCACATGGATCTGCCTGGTCGAAGGTTGCAACTTGACCTGGAAATTGCTATTCAGTGACTTATACTCTGGTTGCAATGAGTTTTGATCTGTTGGTATGGAAAATGACAGTGGGATGCAATTGAATTTCCTGACAGATGGGTAGAAAAACTTCAAACAGTTAACCTGCTTTTGGATAATAGTGCCTTTGAATGGATAGTTGGACAGGCAATATGCCCCTCCAAAGACAGGTGAAGCAAAGAGCTTCTTGGAACAGACATACAGCTAAGGATAAGGGCAACTCAACCACAATCTTGCGTGAAACTCAGTTTGGTGCTTCGGGCAAACATTTTTTGAATGTTTCTTTTTAAGCAGAGGTGGACTTGCATGCCTTATGTATTTAATTTTAATTAAAAATAAACTGCACTGTGTAAAATAAACTTCCATAGATGGTATAATAAAACTAGGATATACATGTGCATATGTTATAACAACTAAAAAATTACAAATAGACTCATGGAAATCCAATGAAACTGGAAGATTTCAAGTGATTACATATGTAGCACAATCAATGCTGAATTCACAGTGGACACACAAATCTCCAAATCTGTTAAATATTTTCAAACCACTGCTTGGCTATTTCCTTGAACAAATA
>NW_027212125.1:0-45359 GCF_036971445.1 Narcine bancroftii | reverse complement strand
ACCATGGTTACTGAAGCCACGGAAAGCGAAACCACAGATAGGAGGGCGCTGTATTTTTTTTAAAATGTAGACATACGGCATGGTTACAGGCCCATGCTGCCCAATTACACCCAGATGACCTACAAACCCCCACCCCTGTCCGTCTTTGAATGGTGAGAGGAAACCTAAGCATCCCCAACCCCGGAGGAGAGAACGTACAAATTCCTTATAGACAACGCAGGATTTCGAACCGCAGTCGCTGGCGCTGTAACAGCATTGCGCATAACGCCTCGCCAAGCGTGCCTTCTCAGGAGGACCAAACACAATCCACCTGGTGCCACACGTGGGCTGAAGAACTTGGATAACGAGGCAGGTTTAAGCTGAGGGGGGGGAACGGGGGGGACAGAGTGTCTCAAAAAAAAGGTCCCGACCCCAAATGATCATCTCTCCCCCCACGGATGCTGCCCGGCCTGCTGAGTCCTTGAGCCAAAGAAGATGATCCACAAATTGGGACCTCAGAAGCAGTGGAAATCAGACAGAGCTCTCCAAACACAACCTAAATTCAGTCAGCAAAATACATTATACTGCAGTGTTTTCCTCAAGACGGATATGTCTCACACCCACTGGTACTGTTGACTGAATAGTTCACAGCAACACAGACTAATGTGACAGAAACATCCCCGTTTCACATCCCAGTGCATTTTAAAGGCTCTTAATTTCAGTAAATGATTTTTGCCTGTTATTAAAGCAACCCACAGTGCACCGTTCAACAGGGCCCAAAAGTAGGTCACGGACTCCGATACCGTCTGCCTAATTCCACGCAGGCCAGCGAGGCCATACAATTATCAGGAGCTCATCTGGCCTCAGGGACAGGATGGGAGGGAGCAAAGGGGAAAAAGAAAAATATTGGGGAAGGCTTTCAGGAGCTGGTCTGGTAGGCCCATCGGTCTGCCCCGCCATTCTATCATGACCTGATCCATTCTCCCACTCAGCCCCACTCCCCGGCCTTCTCCCCATATCCCCCTGATGAATCAAATACCTGCCAATCTTCACCTCGCTTTCACGGCTGCCTGTGGCTCCACAGACTCACGACCCTCTGGCTAAAGAAATCTTTCAGTGGTTTTAAATTGACGCCCTTTTAGGCTGAAGTTGTGCCTTCTTGTCCTAGACTCCCCTATCCTGGGAAACATCCTCACTGCATCGACTCTGTCCAGGCCTTTCAGCATTCAAAATTCCTCCACGAGGTCCCCCCTTATCCTTCTATACTCCAACGAGTGCAGTCCAAGAGACGACAATCGTTCCTCATCTGCTAACCCTTTCATTCCTGGTATCATTCTTCTATGAACCCTCTCCAATGTCAGCAGGTCTTTTCTCAAAGACAGTGCCCAAAATCTGTACATCGTACTCCATGTGAGGTCTCACCAGTGCTTAATAGAGTCTCACCATCACATCCCTGTTCTTATACCTTGACAAACAGTACAACATTTTCTTAATTGTAGGTTCCCACTGTGAGATTTTTATTGCTTTAGGTTTTACAGAATGACTACAGTCTGCTGGGGCCGATACAGGATCAAAGATGACGGGAACCAAAGCAGAGGACATTGAGTCACACGCGCACTGCACCATCCAGTGGGTCGTGGGAGAGGGGATTGTCTGCCAGTCTGCACAGCAGGTCCCAGCTTCCCGAGGGAAAAGAGCAGGTAAATGCGCCATCTGCCTTGGGTCCAAAGCACAGTATGCAGGTTCCAGGCCTCAATGGTCCCCAAACCAGGTGCCACACATGGCTCCCGATGTGGGCTGAGGCGAGGGCCCCGAGGATGGGTGCAATTGTCCAGCTCTCGCTAAACAGGGCGAGAAAAGGAGAGCTCGTCGGCTGCGTACCCCAACGCAATGCGCGATGCCCTGAACCTCTAGTCTGCAGCAGCTACGCAAGTAAACAGAAAGTATAAATTAGAGACAGAAAATAATATTCACAGTTCTAGTTAGCGTAAAAACAGAGGCATGCTACCAAGTCCAGATAGATCGATGGTCCTGTTGTAGATGAGTTGGCCTCATCAGAACAGAGAGGAGGTGGAAAATCTCATGATATGGAGCAAGAGAAGCAACCTGAGTGTCTACGTGGACAAGGTGATCCACAGCATCTGCTCGCTTTCAATTTTCTTTGATTTAAATGCCCTTTAATTCCTGACCATCGACCTGAAAGGAAAGATTTCAGCCGCACAGAGTGAGGCCCTGCAATGGTCCCAATTTGGCCAAGGCAGTGTCCAGAGCTGCCTCTGCCAACCCATCCTGGAACCTCTGAAATTTAAGGAAATTTGGCATGTCCTCAAATACTCAGATTTATTGTCAGAGTACATACGTGACATGCAACCCTGAGATTCCATTTCCTGCGGGCCAGGCAGAATTACCACTAATTGGTAGTGCAAAAAAAAACCTGATTCAATGTGCACATGTAAACATTAAAGAAAGGTAAACAAACTGTGCAATACAGAGGGAAGTTAAAAAAAAATCTAATAAGTTCAGAAATTAAGAGTCCTGAAATAAGTCCTGAGTTTGTCGTTGAGGAGTCCGACGGTGAAGGGAGAGGAGCTGTTCCTGAGTGTGAGTCTTGCAGCCCCATTACCTCTTTCCTGATGGCAGCAGCGAGAACAGAGTGTGTGCTGGGTGGTGAGGGTCCTTGATGATTGCTGCTGCTCTTCAATGGCAGCGTTCGTTGTAGATGTTCTCGATGGTGGGGAGGGTTTTGCCTGTGATTGTCCTGAGCTGTGTCCACTACCTTTTGAAGGGCTTTACGCTCAGAGGCGTTGGTGTCCCCCTACCAGACCTTGATGCAGCTGGTCAGCGCACTTTCCACCACACCTATGTAGAAATCTGCCAGGGTTTCCGACGTCAAACCAAACCTCTGCAAACTCCTGAGGAAGTAAACGTGCTGATGCGCTTTCTTCACGATGCCATTCTTATGTTGGATCCAGGAAATATCCTCCGGGATAGTGACTCCCAAGAACTTAAATTTGCTCACCCTCTCCACCTCTGATCCCCCAATTGATCACTGGATTGTATACCCTCTAAATTATAGCGAGTACAGTCCCAGATGACCCAATCTCCTCATAAGCCAATCCCCTCATCTCTGGAATCAACCTGGTGAACCTCCTCTGCACCACCTCCAAGGCCAGTATATCCTTCCTCAAGTCAGGAGGCCCAATGGATTATTTATCCAACTCCCTCCAGAAGGTTCCAAGCCAACTTGCTTGCGCTGTTCTTTCAGACAGCAGGATTCAAATTACAACCCCACAATATTTAAAATAACTTCACAACTTACACTGTAAAACGGTGGTTCTCAACCTTTTTCTTTCCACTCACGTCCCACTTTAAGTAATCCCTATACCATCAGTGCTCTGTGATTAGTAAGGGATTGCTTAAGGTGGGATGTGGGTGGAAAGAAAAAGTTTGAAAACCACTGGTTTAATCGTCCCTAATTCATTATGTGCATGGTCTCAGAACTCCAAAGGAAATGGGCCAGTGACAATTTTTCTCCAGCAAAATATTTCAGTAAAAATTGGGCCCAGAGCAGTGATTCTTAACCTTCCCACTCACATCCCGCGTTAAGCAATCTCTTACTAATCATAGAGCACCGATGGCACAAGGATTACTTAACATGGGATGTGAGTGGGAAGAAAAACGGTTGAGAACCACTGCTGTACTACAAAGTAGGAGCCATTCAGCCCATGTCGTGCCCAGCAGAGTCTCATAACCCCCCCAAGGATTCTCCCATTGCTCTTTCAACTCATTTTCTCTCTCACACACACCGTCGGAACATCAAGAGCCATCTGGCCCATTGTGCCTGTTCCTCCATTCAATACAATCATGGCCGATGTGATTGTGGACTCAGTTTACTGGTCCATTCCCCAACACCCTCAATCCCTCAAAAATCTAACTGTGTCTTAAAAAAACATTTATTGAGGCAGCCTCAACTGCTTCCTTGGGCAGAGAATTCCACAGATTCACACCTCACTGACAGAAGTAGCTCCTCCTCAACTTTGTCTTAACTCTACCCACCCCACCCCTCCTCAAATCTTGAGGCTGGGTCCCCACGTTTCCAAGTGGAAACAACCTCTCTCCCTTTCGTTATGGGACATGAAATTGTCCCCTCATTCTTCCAAACTCCAATGAGTACAGCCCACAGCCATGCAGACACAGGGTCCATTGACCACCCACTTTTGCCACCAACAGCTTTAACTTACGATGGGGTTACAAAACAGCAAACCCAGCACGTCGAAAAAGAACACTGTACCTACCACTTTTCACAATTTCGAATACCTTTATTCCACACTGGAAAAAAAAAACCGTTAACGTTCACAGCTGAAAGCACACTAGACATGAAGAAGGTTTGAAGTGTGCTGTACGATTCTTTCGTGTGATGCCTAGCATCGCAAGAGAATAGTGCACCGCATCCATGGGAACAGATCGGACTTTGAAATTGAAAGTATGGATTTGAACCATTGTAACGTCGAAAAAGTCACACGTCGGGCCATCGCAAGTAGGGGAGCCCCTGCACACTGGCCAATTAACTGCTTGTCCTGGTTTTGGGATGTGGGAGGAAACCGGAGAAAGCTACAGGGTCACTCCGGACACCCCTGCCCCCCACCGGATAAGTCTTTGGTGTGGGAATTTCGTACAGGGCCGGCATCAAGGGGGGAAGTGGTGGCATTCACAGGCCATGCCACCCCATCCTTCCCAAATGAGTCATGTGCCACCCCCACCCACCCACAGCACTAGCGTCACCGGGTGACATCGTAGTGATTCTCGTGGTTTCGTCTGCACACGCGTATGTCTGGTACGCCGGGATGGGGTGGGTGGAGGGGAGGAGTGTGACGGCAGTGGACAGAGGAGGTCCATGGCAGGTATGGCACCCTTGACCCTACCCCTCCGCCGATCGAGTTCCCGAACAGCAGTTTGTGCCCCCCACCCCACCACTGCAGTTACCCTAATGCCCCCACAACCCTCCCTCCACCAATTAGATTTGTTCTGATGCCAAGTCTGGTTTCATAATTTAACGTTTCTGGCGGATTCCCAAACCGATAGAACCATCTACTTATTCTCAACCTTCCACTTGCTCTCCATTAGTGAACCCCAGGTAAAGGGAACAGAATGTGCCAAGCACTCAGCATGTCCAGCAAGAGGGAAACAGAACCTCTGAGGGTTAAAGACCTTCCATCAAGGCTCGATTTCCTCTCCAGAGATGCTTCCTGCCCCACTCCCACTTAGCGACCCCAGCATGCAGTCAAATCCAACTGACCATCGACCGGCAGAAGTGGGGGAGCTCTGCGCGGTGCACTGGAGCAGGGAGCCGCGCCTGCACTGGAGCAGGGAGCCGCGCCTGCACTGGAGCAGGGAGCCGCGCCTGCACTGGAGCAGGGAGCCGCGCCTGCACTGGAGCAGGGAGCCGCGCCTGCACTGGAGCAGGGAGCCGCGCCTGCACTGGAGCAGGGAGCCGCGCCTGCACTGGAGCAGGGAGCCGCGCCTGCACTGGAGCAGGGAGCCGCGCCTGCACTGGAGCAGGGAGCCGCGCCTGCACTGGAGCAGGGAGCCGCGCCTGCACTGGAGCAGGGAGCCGCGCCTGCACTGGAGCAGGGAGCCGCGCCTGCACTGGAGCAGGGAGCCGCGCCTGCACTGGAGCAGGGAGCCGCGCCTGCACTGGAGCAGGGAGCCGCGCCTGCACTGGAGCAGGGAGCCGCGCCTGCACTGGAGCAGGGAGCCGCGCCTGCACTGGAGCAGGGAGCCGCGCCTGCACTGGAGCAGGGAGCTGAGGTAGGAGAGAGGAGGGATAGGGAACCAGAGAGGGGAGGGGCAGAGAAATGGGGGGGGAGAGAAATAGGTGCATGGGGGAAGGGGCAAGATTAAATGGGTGTGCATCCACTGGGCGAGTGTGACAGGGAGCCTGAATCGTGAACAAGTGGGACCGCAAACTGTGCTCCAAGAAACATTAACGTCAATTTATGTCATTAAAGGTGAGATGCAGCTTCCACGCTCACTGTCCGTCTGATGGAGATCGCATTCCAGCCCACTGTCCACCTGGAAACACCTCCTGGGGGTGGGGGGGGAGGGGAATACGGAGTCACCACAGGTCACGCCGACCACACAGCCATCGTTTCAAGTGGTGGTCCTCTTGGGAAGGAGGTCCGCCCACATCAGCTGACTCTTCACAGCCCCATGAGGCAGGATCTTGCCCCCTTGTGCGGGCAGCAGATAACCGACCCAGAGCAACAGCCCCCTACTTGGCTCCTTTGTGGGGGGGGGGGGGGGCGGAAACATTACCAAAATGGTAGGAGAAGCAGTCTACCCACCGAGTGGCAGAAGCACAGCAGCAACCTCAGCAGTCAAGTTGGGGAAATTCCCTGGAACAAAGCAGGGACTAGAGGGTGCTGTACGCTCATAGGACATAATAACCACTACACACTACAGCCCTTTGACCCTTGATGTTGTGATGACCTTCATATTTAGAATCTTTTAGAAAATTAGATATACAGCACAGTAACAGGCCATTTTGGCCCAAGGGTCCAATTTAGACCCAATTAACCTACAACTCCCCGTACATTTGGAACGGTAGGAGGAAACCAGAGTCCCTAGGGAAAAGCCAAGGGGAGAATGTACAAACTCCTTGCAGACTGCGCCGGATTCGAATTCCAGTCCCGATCACTGGTTCTGTAAAGGCATTGTGCTAATCGCTAGGCCAACCATGCTGTACCTATCAAAAAAAATACTAAACCTTTCCTACCTTGTAACGTTTTTTTCTTTCATCCGTGTGCCTCTCTAAGTGTCTCTTAAATGTCCCTAATGTTCCAGCCTCCATCACCATCCCTAGCAAGGCATTCCAGGCACCCACAACTCTTGGTCTAAAACACTTAGCCCTGATGTCTCCCCTAAGTGTCTTCCTTTCATTTTGTATAGATGTTCCCTGGTGTTTGCTATTCCCACCCTGGGAAAAAGGCACTAGCTGTCTGTCTATCAAGGCTCCTTTCATCCAGAGAGGAAAGTCCCAGCTCTGCTAACCTGGCCTCATAAGACATATTTTCCAATCCAGGCAACTTCCTGGTAAATCTCCTCTGCACCCTCTCCATAGCTTCCACATCTTTCATATAATGAGGTGACCAGAACTGAACACAATACTCTTAAGTGTGTTAAGTCAATGGCAGTCATTTATACCAGGTTGGCCAACTCCCCACAGGCTCGGTGAGATACAGCAGGCCCAGCAACATCCATGAATTATAAATAGTTCTCGATACAGGGTCCTGACCCACAACCATGACGGACTATTTCTCTCCGCAGATGCTCCCCCTTTCCACACCTGCCTCCGGTTTCCCTTGGTTCACTCAACAATCCTGCATTTCCCCAAGCTATGGGAGACAGCAGGGATATTTCTTCTTCCCTCCCAGAATAAGGCCAGCGTGTCAGTCTCCCCTGCACATGGTGGTCGTGGGGCTTCTAGGACAACCAAGCCGGGTTCACCCGGAGACACTCAGCATGGAATCTGGGCGGGAGGAGGCCCTATGGCGAACATCAGTGACCACGTGAGAGAGGAGCCGTCATCGCCCCAGCTGAAGGCAAGGGGTAATTTTATCTCTATATATAAATTTCAGGGATACAGCCCGGCAACAGGCCCTTACGGCCGTGCCCATCCATTAACCTACAACCCCGTTCATTCTGAAGGGTGGGAGGAAACCAGAGTCCACGGAGGAAACCCACACAGACACGTACAAACTCCTCACGGGCAGAGCCAGACACGAATCTGGGTCCCTGGTGCTTGAATAGCTTTGCACTGACCACTTCCGCTAATAGCGAATCCAAGGTTACACAGGGCAGTGGAATCCCAAAACCGGAGGTCCCCACACAGTCAACTCATCTTTATTTAAGGAAGGCAAACGCCACTGGAAGTAATTCAAATGTTTCTGAACAACAAAAAAAAAGATCAAGACTGGGCGACTAACCTTGAGGACACATTCAACAGGCTGGGGCTTGTTGAAAAGGGAAGAGACTTAATTGAAAAAATATAATGTCCTGAGGATTCTGGACAGGATGGATGTGGGGAGGACGTTCTTCCATCGATCCTGCCACACAACTCCTTGGATACAAAAATCGGCCATCGATCCCATTTGCACCTCCCGCTCTCTCAAGAAAGCAGCCAAAGTATGTATGTAAGGCCCTGTGTGCCGCCCAAGACACACTCTCTCCTCACCACCAAACCCCCCCCTCCCAATCCATCAAACAGAAAACCTTCAGATTCAAGGACAGTTTCTTTCCAAGGACAGACCCTTTCCCAGCTCCCTCCAGCAAAACCCTTGCACCGGTTTTAAGGGCACAACAGTTAGCACCACGCTATGGCAGCGCCAGAGGCTGAGGTTCGAATTCGGAACTGCCTGTAAGGAGACGTGGGTTTCCCCTGGATGTTCCGGTTTCTACCCACCCTTCAAAATGTACAGGGTTGTAGGTTAATAGGGGGTATTTAGGCAGCAAGGCTGCTCATGGACAGAAGGACCTGTTACCGTGCTGTACGTTCCCAGCAAAACCACCCGTAAATTGGAGGAGCAGCACCTAATTTTCCATTTGGGGATTCCCCAACTAAATGGCATTAACAGGTTTCTGCTAGCTACTCTCCCCTCTTTCCTCCACCTTCCCACCCCCTTCCCTCTCTATTCACAGAGCCATACCCCCCCCTCCCCCTGTCTGCCAGTGTGGCCTTCCTACCCTATCCACTTATTACCTCCTATCTGCGGGACCATGTTCCTTCCCCCCACCACTATTCTGTTTGGATACCTACCTACATTTTGCCCATACCTTGATGATGGACTCAAGCCCAAAACGTCGGTTCTGTATCTTTATCTTTCCTGCATTAAGGACACTGTTTGACCTGCTGTGTTCTTACTTCAACCTTTGAAGCTGCTTGACCAGTGGAACTCATTCACCAACACCTTCCTCTCCAATGCCCTGATGAAACACAGAACATTATCCTTCTCCCACTGATGCTGTTTGATCCGCTGAGTTCCTCTGGGAGCAGATTGGCTTTTTTGTTTTGCTCACTGAAGCCACAGTTTAGATTTTACCAGGACCTCTCGGTCCAGCACTCACCAGAGGGTCGGTCCAAACGTGGAGCTGAACTCATGACAAGGTGATGTCAAGGCGGCGTTTGATCTGGTGAGAGGACCAGCTCTCCCCTCATTAGAATCACACCCCAAACTGAGGTTGTTGGAGCTAAACCACCCCAAGCCCAGGGCATTAGACAACGTCCTGTCCCCAAACACCTCCCATTGCTTCATCGATGCCCACCCCTTCGCAGTCCAGTGTTTATTGATGAGAGCAAGTTGTTTAGATCCTCAGATACAAGCACAAGTGGAAAGGTTTTTAGCAACATCCTCATTCAGGTCGGACGATAGAACTTTACAGCACAGTACAGGCCATTCAGTCCACGACCTATAAATACCAAAAAATAAACTCTTCCTATCTCATAACTCCCTATATTTCTTTCATCCCCGTGCCTGTCTGAGTCTCCAAAATGTCTATTGTTCCAGCCTCCACCACCATCTCAGGCACCCACAACTCTCCCTGTAAAAAAAATCTATCCCTGACATCTCCCCTAAACTTTCCTCAATTCACTTTGTTACAGGTGTCACAGCCTGGTAAAGTTCGCACCTCACAAGTGAGAGGGAACCATCGTTAACCATGGAGAGACGTCCACTGAACATTCCAAGGAGTTACCATCACTGAATTTCCCATCATCAACACTAGCGAGAAACTCAACTGGACCAGTCAGCTGGCTGCAAGGGCAGATTGGAGGTTGGATCTCCTCCAGCAACCGTTCACCAGTTGGGAGGGTACTCTCTGATGTGCTGGAAGGTGGCCAACGTGGCTTAAGAGGGTCAAGTGCTGTCCTGACACTTAATGCTTATCTTTCTCACTCTGAAACAAGGTACAGATTCCTCCCTGCAATAAAGCTTTAGATAGAAAAAGATTGTGTGATCCAGTGGTTCTCAACCTTTTTCTTTCCACTCACATACCACTGCAAGTATTCCCTAGGCCATTGGTGCTCTGATTAATAAGGGATTGCTTAGTGGGAAGGGAAGGTTGAGAATCACTCCTCTAGACCCAGTTGTTACTGAAAAATTTTGCTTGAGAAAAATTGTCATTGGCCCATTTCCTTTGGAGTTGTGAAACCGTGCACATAACGAGTCAGTGAGGGACGATTAAAACAGTGGTTTTCAAATTTTTTATTTCCACCCACATCCCACCTTAAGCAATCCCTTACTAATTACAGAGCACCGATGGCATCGGGATTACGTAAAGTGGGATGTGAGTGGAAAAAAAAAGGTTGTAATCCATGTCGAATTTTTAAATACTTTCTAATATTGTAGAGGTTAGCACCACACTATTACGGTGCCAGTGACCCAGATATAAAACCGATGCACTCTAAGGAGTTTGTACATTCTTACGATGTCTGCATGGGCTACCCCCGTGCCCCAACCACAGGGCAAAGCAGCTGGCTCATCAACTCCCAATCCGACACAATTCCCATCCCTTTGCCACTGTGTGGACACAGGTGGGACCACCTCCAGGGGCCATATAGCCAGACTACTCCCTCTCCAACCTCAAGGCCTACTAACAAAGAGCTGCAAATGCAGAGGGGTGCACTGGTGTCACTGGGTTGGGGGGGGGGGATGTGCGGACCGCTTGGGGTGACACCACCAGGGGGGAAAATGACTGAGTACAAAATTTTTTGTGCAGTATTTCATCAGAAATTTATTATTCTTTTATAAAAATATCGCTGTCGTTAGTTATAACAAGAAAAAAAATTTCCGTAAGCCCAGTTGACACGTATCAATATCCCTACGAGGCCAAAACTTGGTTCTAATTTACTTTTTGAACCTTCTAATGGGCTCCGGTCAGAGCCGTCATTATTCCCCAATGACGACGACGCTTCGAATCGCATGGTTCTACCTGCCCGCGCTACCAGCTCGCGCTGTTGTTTTCGTCGCTGCTGATGTTTTTGTCAAATTTTCTGGTGATTTAGCTACAATCTTGTGGTCATTAGTATTTGTGAACTGATATCAATAACTTTTTTGAGACTGAAATAGTAATTAAAAGAAGAGAAAAATTAAAAAAGGTTCCACTCAGTTACTCATAATGTTGTCATTCAAGGTAGAAAGATTTTACAAAACAATTTTGTTGTTGGTATTCATATAATCTAAAGAACTAGTTCATTTAAACAATTTACAGCGATATTCATCAAATATTATTCTATATTTTTACAACTGCAGGTATACTGTGCTTTACAAAGGTAGAGCGTTCCTGAGAAACCGAAAGTTCGTAAAGCAAAGACCCACTGACGATTACTGGAGGCAACTTTCGTAAAATAAAAAACCCATTTATAATTTCTTCATAAAAGTGAACACAGGTTCTCCGTACAAGTGAATTTTTGCAATTCGAGTATCCATAGAACGGGGCTTACCTGTATATATTTTTTTCTTCTTCAAATATTGCTAATTTGGGGGGGGGGTGTGACGCCAAGAGTTACTGTACTGGGTGACACCAATCCTAGTGATGCCACTAGGGCGGGGAACACCAGCACCTCGCTGGGACACCAGGTAAGACAAAATGACGACTTTCACAATTCCCGCACTTCAGAAACAAAAATCGAAGTGATCTTCTCAAAATTATTTCAAGTCACAGCATGGTCCACTTTAAAAAAATTTAAAAAATCTTATCCCCCATCTGGTTCCAGTATAAATAAAGCCCACTTTGTCCAGCTGAATGAGCTGAACAGAGAGTCACTGAGTGTTGTGGATTGCTCGTGAGGGGCTTCACCCATTCCCAGAACACGTTCAAAACTCCAAACAACTCCAGCTAAGGTGATTATTTTTTCAGATCTGTCAATCTCATCCAACTCAGGACAGCCTTTCTGCCCCTCTTGTCCCTTCAAGGCCTCATCAGTACTCATCCCATTTACCAGCTCCTGGTATATCACCTGCCAAGATACTTCAGAAACGTCAAGCCTCCTGTGGCAGCAGGATCCTGAGCCATTTCCTCTGATCCCGTCTAACCCTTGTCCTGAACCAGTGCCTACTGGCTTTACTTGTCTTCATGCTGGGAAAAACTTTTACCTCCCCCCAGCCATCGTAATGAACACCCCTCAGACGGACCTCCATCAGGCACCCCCGCAAGTCTCCTCAGCACCAATGTACATAAACCCATCCTCTCCTTGCAACATCCCAGCGACACAAGACGCCAGGTGCTGAAATCTGGAGCAGAAAGCAATTTGCCGGTGGAAATCAGCAGGCTGTGGGGGGGGGGGGGGGGGGGGGGGGGGAGGGAGAAAGAGAACAGTCAATCCTTCAGGTTGGAACCCTTTGCTGAGACATCACCATAATCCTCTGCACCCTCTCTCCAGGGCAATCATGGCCTTCCAAAAGCCTCATCCTTCCTCCACGAAATCTGGAGCAAAGGTGGAGGCTATCAAAGGCACAGGTAGTGCCAGGAGAGAGACATTGAGGAGTTCGATGCCCCCCAAATCGTGGAACAGCAATGAGCTTCAAGATGGACACCCACACGTCCAACATGCAATCCCTTCAGCTGGAAACCTGGTGACTGAGGCCTAATTGAGGGAGTGAATCTGATCACGGGGGGTCTTTATAACAGAAAGACCAGCGATTGTGAAAAGTATAATCCTGTAACTAACATGAATTTACAGCAAAAAGGAGGACATTGGGCCCACCTTGCCAATGCCAGTTCTGAAGTTTCCTCCAATGACCCTCTCCCTTCTTTTAGAACTCTCTCCCATTTAAAGTTGCGTCGAAATTCCTTTGGAAAGTTGAATGATCCACATCATCTTCTTTTCCAGCAGTGTATTTCAGACAACACGGCACAAGCTCACTTCAGAACTTCAATTAAATCCATTGGCTATACCGGGGAGGCATTGCAACAAGGAGAGACAGAACTATTTAAGGAATCCTGGCCATTACCAACAAATGCTCGGCTTTGCATTCCCAAACTTGGGGTCAGTTTCGAGAGTTAAGACCAATGCCCCTCACCGCTGTCGTTCACCGCGTTCCTGCCGGACCTCCCTCATTCCAGTCTCTGCAAGTACCCTCAACTCCCGCTGCCTGCATCGGAAGATGTCCCGACGACCCACTCAGACATCACACTGTCAAATGAGGCCTTAAACTGTTGTCTCAACCCCCCTCTCCGTATGCCTCTCTGACCCCTTACTCTGTGGCCGGTGGCCATGCTTTCAGCCGCCTAGGTCTGGAGCCTGGATATTTCTTCCCAAAATGTAACAAATTTCTGGTGAGACTTCAGTGACAGTATTGTGTTCAGTTCGGGTCACCTCATTACAGGAAGGATATGGAAGCTATGGAGAGGGTGAAGAGATTTACCAGGATGTGTCCTGGATTGGAAAATTAGTCTTATGAGGCAAGGTTAGCAGAGCTGAGACTTTCCTCTTTAGACCAAAGAAGGAGGAGAGACTTCATAGAGATTCTGAGAGGCATAGATAAGATGGACAGCCTGATCCTTTATCCCAGAATAGCAAACACCAGAGGATATCTGTACAAAGTGAAGGGAGAAAAGTTGAGGTGAGACATCAGGAATACATTTTTTAAAAAAGAGTTGTGGGTGCCTGGAAGAACGCCAGGAAGGCTGAAATAAGAGGGATATTTAAGAGACTCTGAGACTGATAGAAAAAATAGAGGGTTACAGGGTTGGGAGGGTTTCTTTTTTTTGTTAGTATAGGTCAGTACAACATTGAGGGTTGAAGGGCTGATTCCGTGGTGTAACATTCAATGTTAAACCTCTCTACCTTTCTCCCAACCCACTAAAATCATCAAGATGATTCTCAAATTTCCCTCACCCCACGACCACCCACTTGCCTCAAAACATGTTCTGTGGAATGCCCTCGACTTTTGCCTGGTGACACTGCTAAGTGCAGGGCCTTAAGGTGCTACACAAACGCAACAGAAGTATAAACTACCAGCAGCCCTGCAAAGAGAGGATCGGTGTTAACTCAGCTCTGTCTGCACTGATGATCCAAGCCTCTCTCGCTGACAGTCGAATGGGTCCTGCCTTGGTGGACCCTGCAGCAGTGGCATGCCACCCTGGGGTGCTCGGTTTCCTGGCTATCCCACCATGGATTGGGGAGCAGACCTGGGGGGGATGGGGGGGGAAAGAGGAGGAGAAGCTGCATTATGCCCCCTCCTCCACCTGCCACCCTTGAGGGGGACCCACGATTAGAAATGGGCGGAAGTGCGGACAAGAAGTGCCTACCCTTGACTTGTCCTGATCACCCCATCCCTCCCCACTCCTCGCAAAGGCGACACTAGGGTTGGTGTCACCTGCCCGCCCGCCCCATCCCAATGGATCTCTTCCTGTTCCAGACCAGACAAGATCCTTAGTAATGTTACTCGCAAATCACAAATACTAAAGACCACAACATTGTAGCTAAAACACCAGAAAATTTGACAAAAGCAGCGACTGTAAAAAAAACACCAGCAATAACAAAAACAACAGCACGTGCTGGTAGCGCACGCACGGACGAAGCCACGTGATTTGAAGCATCATCGTCAATGCCTCTGACTGTGGCACATTAGAAGGTTCAAAAAGTAAATGAACATCGAGTTTTAGCCTCGTCGGGATATTGATATGTGTCAGCTGGGCTTACGGAAATTTTTTTTGTCATTGTAGCTAACGACAGGGATATTTTTATAAAACATTGCACAAAAATTTTATAGACAGTCATTTTGGTGTCTCTCATCCCTACCCCCTCCCCCCTTGACAGTGTCATCTAGTGATGCCAGTACTTCCTCACACCACAGTCTCAGGTCAAAAGCACCACAGGCGCAGGAGAGCCGAAATAAAAGCAGGAGTCACTGCGGAATACCCACCGGGTCGGACAGCATCTCCGGAGAGAGGAGCATCTCAGGTTGGAGATCCCTCATCAGAGCGGGCCTCCAATCGGAAACGTCAACTCTTGCTGCCGACCCCCTGGTTTCTCCAGCATTCCCCGCTTAGCTCTTAGACCCGAAATATTAACTGTTTCCCCTCTCCACAGGCACTGCCTGACTTGCATTCCCTGTTGAAAAAAATCACCCCATCTTCCTCTCCAAGCTGCTTTCAGGTGCAATGGAGGATTCTTGGAGCAGGATATTATACTTACGGGGTTAGATAGGTAAACCGGGTTCTCCACTTCAGGTGGCCACCCGACAGCCGCATAGGAGTACAAAGGCTGCTTTACAGCCAGGTATTGTGGCCACCTGAAAGTGACTCAAGACTATCCCTCAACCCTCAGAGAGAGAGGGAAAAAAAAGGACCTGCTTGAAACCTTCAGAGGCAGGTTGGATCCCCTGTATCTGGGAGTCATAAGCTGACCAAATCTAGAAATAACTTACAAGGCCAGAATTCTTCCCACAAAAGCACATGGGGGGGGGGGGGGGGGGGATATGGGTGAGGGTGGGGGGGGGGGGGGAAGAGAGAGAAAAAAAATCAACAAAGAACTCCAAACTCTGGGACAAAACAAAAATAATCCAACTCACGTCTTTCATGAGAGTTGAGGATCAGCAATGTGGCCTGAACATCAAACTAAATCTGGCCCAGGTAAACACTGGATTTCGGTGATGGGAGGACAGGACCCCCCCCAAGTCTGCTGAATGTGTAACACACAACATTTGAACCCAAAATGCTCCTGTGCCTCTATAATTGGCAGGCGAGCGGGAGGAAGAAGGAACGCACTTCCCAAGACAGACAGATATTGCAGTGAGGCCTAGTCAGAGATAGTGGAGGAGGTTTTAAAACGAAGAGAGGGGAGGAGGAGGAGGGGGGGGGGTCTTTTTTTTGGGGAAGAGGGGTAGGAGACAAGAAAAGGAGGGAGGTGGGGAGGTTAATCGCAGCACCAAACAGATTAGGAAGGGGTTGGGAATGTGCAGAGAAACAGGGGCCTGGAGCTTTACCAATAACATACAATTTCCCTCGCCTTTCATCGTTGCCGGCCGCTTACAGGCGTTACATTGTATCGCACATTTGTTACAATTTCCCTCGCTCCCCCCCCCCTTCCTATTAAAGGCCCTTTATTCGATCCCTTTTTATCTAAACAAGAACAACCCCCCCCCCCACCTTCTCGATCGCATGTTTAACTTTGCAATTCGTTACATTGTAGCAAACAACGACTTTGCGAATCGAATCGCCGGCTCCTTTTATATCCACTGGGGAAGGGGGGGGGGGGGGTTTGAGGAAGGCTTTTTTTTAATTATTTTTTTTTTTACCTGGCTTTTACTCCTGATGTGGCTCTGTCGTAGCTCCATCCTTGCCCCGTGCCCAAAGGATCTCCGAAACTGGACGCGGGATAATTCCTATCCATTAAATTTCACTTTGCGATGGAGGGTTGTTTTCCTCTGTTTAAATTGTTAAGCCCGGGGTTTTTTCTCTCTCTCTCTCTTATCTACAAGCGTCCTGGGTTGCACTGAGCCGCTGGAAAGGTTTCATTTAACCTAATGGTCAATAATTCTTGATGTGCTCACTTGTCTCTTTCTCCCTCCGCTCTTGGTTTAGAGAAAAAATGCAACGTGCATATCAATATTTTTTTAAAAGATTCCTTGCAGGGGGACTTACGATGCGGCCATGTTTCGCCTCTCTCTCTCCCTCCCTCTCTCTCTCTCTCTCTCTTTGCCTGTCTGTGATCTCAATACCCAGAATACATTTCAGAGAGAGAGGGAGGGAGCAGAAGAGAGATCAGATGTCTGAGAGCACACACCAGTGAGAGGGAAGCAGCCTGTAAGTACTCTGCGAGACCGAGGAACGGACACACAAAAGGGGGCACAGAGACCCCCGCAGAGGGAGTAGATAAATAGGTGCCTTCATTAGAGGGCAGGACAATGGAGAGCTTGTTCCAAGGGAGCAGGCCGGCAGAGATTGTGTGAAAAGGATTGCTTTGGAACCTCCACAGAGATACATACCACCCCCCCCCCCAACCCCCCCATCTTCTCCAAAAGCAATCCTATATTTTGTTTGTAATCTGGAAATATATTGCAAGGGTCAAAGCCCAGGGTTGGGGAGATTCGCCGCAGGGTCGAAGGGCACGGAGTAGGTTGGCACTTGGGCAGGTGCCCCCCCCCCACTTTCAAGGGTTGAGTGGGGGATATGGGAAACCTGGGTGGGTGGGTGGGAGTCTCAGCTTGGACACATTGGAGGGGGGTGGAGGGGGGTGGGGGGGGGGATCTTATCCAGGGCTCAGTGGTGGAGAAGGACGAGAACTTCAAATTCCTGGAGGTCCGGGGATCCGCCCCGGAGCCTCCGTGTCGACGCCATCGAGAGGAAGGCTCACCGTCAACTGTATTTTGTGAGGAGATTCAGTACGTCACCAAAGATTTTTACGGGTGTGCCGTGTGGAGAGTGGTTTGGCTGGTTGCGTCTCTGTCTGGTACAGAGGTGCCAATCCCAGAGCAGGGGGGAAAAAAAATCCAGAGGCTTGTTAATTCAGCCTGCGACATCATGGGCACCAGTCCTCACTCCACCGAGGACGTCTACAAGAGGTGTTGTCTTAAGAAAGGAGCCTCTATCTTCAAGGACACCCCCTTCCCTCCCCCCACCCACCACCACCCAGGCCCTTCCCTCTTCACTCTGCTACCATTGGGAAAATGGTACAGGAGCCTGGAGGTGAGCACTCAGCGGCACAAGGGCAGCTTCTTCGCCGCTGCCATCAGATTCCTGAATGATCAATGAACCACAGACACTGCCTCACTTGGTCTTTTTCTTACACTATTTTTATTTATTTTGAAGTGTACTTTATTAAATGTTTAAATTTAATTTTTTTAAATTTAAACATACAGCACCGTAACAGGCCCTTTCAGTCCATGAATCCGTGCTGTCCAATTTACACCCAATTAAACTACAACCCCCAGTATGTGGGAGAAAACCAGAGCCCCTGTAGGACACCCATGCAGACACGAGAACAAACTCCTTACAGAAAGCGCAGGATCTGACTGCTGGTACTGTAAAGGCGTGGCACTAACCACCAACCATGTGGCCCCAAATATAGAAAAGTTTGCACTGTGACGCTGCCACAAAGCAAAGAACTTCGTGACGTGTTCATGACAATAAAGTTGATTCTTATTCTGAAAATATCCTACTCATAGCCCCCGACAGTACAGCTCCATGAACTTATGTCAATGGCCAAGCTTTCAAATGTGGTAACTATACTTACATTATTCGCAAACCTGGCAGTGAAGTGGGCTGAATGGCCTCCTGAGTATGTTAACTTGTTCTCCGAATGTTCCCACGTAAAACGATGTGACCACTTCCACTTGCATCTTAGGCCTTCAGTAAAACCAGAAATTGCGACAAACATTCAGAATGTCACCCAGTGTCTATGGAGGAAGAAAGTGAGCTTCAGCTTAAAGCCCCTTGAAAGATATAGTTTAAACCATTGCACCTCTGGTTTATTGCATTTTCAGAAAAATGGTACCTCTAACACAGTGTTTTTCCAACCTTTTCCTTTCCACTCACATACCACATTAAGTATTCCCTATGCCATTGGGTGCTCTGTGATTAGTAAGGGATTGCTTAAGGTGGTCTGTGGGTGGGAAGGGAAGGTTGAGAATCACCACTCTGGACCCAGTTGTTACTGAGATATTTTGCTTGAGAAAAATTGTCATTGGCCCATTTCCCTTGGAGTTCTGAAACCGTGCACATAATGAGTCAATTAGGGACGATTAAAACAATGGTTTTCAACCTTTTTCCACTCACATCTGTGTTTTGACCAAGGGTTGGTTGACCAATTGGTTTTCTATCCAGAATTATTTTTAAGAAATAATGTTAAATGAACAAATATGGATGGAATTTTTAAAATTACATTTATATCGATTTGTAATATGTATATGATAGGACCTGCTTTTTGTTGTATTAGTAGACTTTGTATGTAGGATTATTATGTTAAAAGCAATAAAAATCTTTTACAAAGGAACAGTAACCGCTTAGAGAATCGAAGTGCCAACTTTGAACTGTATCTTCATCTCTATAGAGAGGAGAAAATTTGACCGCAACCACAGGGTTCTTACTGCCACTTAAAGTCTTATAGTTTTGTTTTTTCTTTTTCCTTCACTAATTCATCTTATTTTTTTTATTATTAGCCTGGATTTCAGGGGGACCAGGAACGACCGCCCTCCACTACACATCAACAACTTTGCAGTGGGGAGTACCAAGTTCCTTGGAGTTCACATCTCCTCACTGTGATAGGACAGATGCTATCACCAATGTGTATATGTATATATTATGGTGTAGGATGGTGGTGATTGACTGAAAGCATAGCCACGCCTACTGGTAGGTCTTAAAGGGTTGCTCCTATCCAGATCCAGATCATTCTGGACTGGTCGACCTACATGTGATATGCTCCAGTCTTCTAGTTAATAAAAGCCTTGGTTTGGATCAACAAGCCTTTGATTCTCACTTGTCAGGAAGGCTCAACGGCAACTGGACTTCCTGAGAAGACCAAAGCGGGCAAGGCTACTGGCCACCATTATGTCAACCTTCCACAGGAGTTCTGTTGAGAGCGTCCTGGCCAGGCTACATCACAGCTACTGCAGAGAAATGGATTGGAGGCCAATCCGCAGGACCAGAGAGGATCACTGGAGTCTCCCTCCCTTCCATTGACATGATCTACCGGGATCATTGTTTGAAGAGGGCACGCAAAATCATTCAAGACCCTTCTTCCCTGCACACAGCATCTTTCAGCTGCTCCTGTTGGGGAAGAGATACAGGAGTATCTGAGCCAGCACCACCAGGCTGAGGAACAGCTTCTTCCCTGGGCAAAGGAACTGCTCACACTGACCATCCTTGACTCTCAATTTCATGAAAAATTACCTATTTATTTATTTGTATATATGAATACTTGTCTTGCATGTATCAGTAAGTGTGTTATGTCTGATTGTGTGTCTGCATGTTTTGTACCGAGGATCTGAGAAGGATGTTTCATTGGGTTGCACTTGTACAATGAGATGACAATGAACTTAACTTATTTCACTGATTTTAATTTATAATGTTCTGATATTGCTGGAGTTTTTGCTGCATTAATGCCATCTTCTTTTGTTTACAGACTTCACCCCGGAATCATTTCAGTAAATCTCTTCTGCACCCGCTCCAAGTTCTTCCTGAATTGTGGCATCCAGAAACATGGCCCAGTTTGTAAAGATTATTCATAATTTCCTTGGTCTTGGTCCTGTCACCTCACCGTTCACTCCCTCAAAAATGACAGCACGGTTAGCACAATGCTATTTTTAACGCCAGCAAACCAGGTGCAAGATCGCCACCATCTCATCTGTAAGGAGATGTGCGTTGTCCCCGTGGGTCGCCTCTGGGTGCTCCACTTTCCTCCCACATTCTGGACGCCCAGGAGGTTGAAGATTAACTGGTCACATGGGTATATTTGGGCCTGTTATTTAAAATAAACAAAGCCTTTGATAACTTTTATCAAATTTCTTTGTGGGTAATGACTTCCAAAAAAAAATCCCTGAGCTTCCCAATTTTTTTTTTTGGAATACCTATGGGGAAGGGAAGTTCAGAGAGGAATTTTCCGAGTACTTTTGGAACTGTTTCCCCGGAGGATAGTCCCCGGCCATTTAAAACTCTGGGAGTCTGCCTCGTAACCTCACAGAGAGGATGTTGCCTGGCAGTGCTGGGGTGCCTTTCTTCAGCTGTCCCCGAGCCCCTGAGGTACTCCTGGTCTCGCCACAAGTTGCGGTGGCAGCCAGTCAGGGCACGACCCGGTCCCACAATCAACTAGCAAAGATCACGGCCAGCAAACAGAATCAGAGTTTATTGTCACTCTTGCAGACAGAGTTCTGGATTATAGCCACACTTTCATTAATTCCAACTCCCCAACTGTTTCCAGGACCAAAATTTATTGTCTGAACACGTCACGAAATTTGTTGTTTTGTGGCAGTGTCACAGGGCAGACATTTATATAAACCACCTTACAAAATAAATGAAAATACTCGTAACATTCATGAAATTAACTTTTGTCTACCATAAGGCAGAGAGTTGCCATTTTGTCCAGCGCCCCTCACTGAAACTTACTGCACCTGGTGATCATAGTTGGTCTCCCCTCCAGGTACTGGCCAGGCCTGAGCCTGCTTAGCTTCCGAGATCAGACAGTTCCAGGTGTGTTCAGGCTATTAGAGTTCAGCAGTGTTCATTCAGGAATCTGATGGCGGAGGGGAAGAAGCTGTCCTTGTGCCGCAGAGTGCTCGTCTTCAGTCTCCAGTACCTTTTTCCTGATGGTAGCAGAGTGAAGAGGACATGGCTGGGGTGGGGGAGGGGTCCCTGAGGACAGAGGCTACTTTCTTAAGATGCCGCCTTTTGTAGATGATGTCCCTGCTGGGGCTGCGGTAACGGCGAGTGGAGAAACAGTTCTCCAGTGGAGTCTAACTACCAAGTCGACTGCTCAAGCTTTGAACAGCCCGTTAAAGGAGCCGACAGTGTCTTATTTAAAATCCCATGACCACAGGGTCTGAGCTCAAGATCGCAACTCCTATAATTGGCAGCGGCCACGATGGGTTGCTGACTCCAGGGGAACAGAGGACCGGCGCAGGGTACCAGAAAACGGCGAGACCATCTCCTGTCTGAGAAAGGGAAGCGGAGGAGATAACCCAATGGGGCAGTGACCACAGCGAGAGGGCTCTGCGGCTGAAAGACCCAGCCAAGTGGCGGGCTGCTGGCAACTCAATGCGTGGAGCCCACAGAGGCTGGGGGCTGCCATCGGGGGGCTCGTGCCGGGCTGTGGACTGCTGGAACATAACTCAAAACTGGCTGAAAGGGTATCCAGGTATCAGAACCGGGATGCGAGGGGGTGCGCCAAAGGTGCTGAGGGGTCCAACACCACATTGGAGGTAATGATCTGGAGCTCAGGTTTGGACTGGACTCTGGGTGGTTGCAGAGGCTGCAGAAGAGCTGGAGGCAAATCTACAGACACTTGGTGATTCTGAGGACTTTCTGACTGTAGGAGATTTTCAGCAATTTCTGGTGGTGTAAAATCTATCTGCCTTAGAGCAGGCAGAGCAATTTCTTTTAATATGACACTTTTATTACAATAACAATAAATTAAATCTTGAGATGTCCTTGATGAAGTCTGTGATGTTGCAGGCTGATTTAACAACACTGGAGTCTTTTTCTGTCCTGAATGTTGACTTGCTTGACCAATGGTTTTTTTTTGAGAGGTGAACAGTTCCTGGGGCTCGAGAGAGAACATACTCTTCAAAATTGTGCCGTGGAATGCTTCACATCAGCTGGAACAGTTGACTGTTTCCGTCCCAACATGAAGCTTGGACCTATTTACATCTGATCTATGCCATCAACCTGTCCTGCTTCTGGAGAGATTTTACCCAGTTGGCAAACACATTCAACTTGAACATGTCCCATCACCTAAACTGAAGATTAATCAGTGACATGAGAATTTGTGTCATTTATTTAGTCAGAGAGTGTACGGAGGGAGAATCGTTGACAACACAATCCTTTTTCTGATGGTGCGGGGGATTGATTTAAGTACTCCCAAGGGCAGGGAACCAGACTCCATTTTAATGTCTCATGGCTATGACAGCAGCGACCTTATAAAACCTTGTGTGGCACTGATTGGGGCCAACACCTGTAACCTGCCTCAGCAGTGGGTTAACCATGGGAAATCTGGATGGGGTTCACAAGTCCTTGACACTTTGCCATTCCAGGACTCTGACCTTTCTCTGAGATAGGGTAGGGACAAATGGAACACCAACTCTGCAGTAACCTCTAATGAGCGGGAACATGAATACCTTCACCAGCAATGACGTGCAGCCCATCCGCGACACAACTCCAAATGCACAAAAACTCATTTGTGGAGTGTATGTACAAAATAAATCTCGCTGGCCTCAAAACTGGCCCATAAAATCAACTTCCCCATATGGAAGGTCGGTACGGTTAGCCTAACGCTATTATAATGCAATGGGCCCGCTGTCTATGTAGAGTTTGCATGACCTCCCAGTGAACGCATGGGTTTCCAAAGGCGAATTTGTTGGCTACGGTAAATTGCCTACCATCTGGGCGGGTGGCAGAATTGGGGACACCAGAGATGATGTGCAGGTTGATGCTTGATAGCTAGCACAGAAAGAAGGGCCCATTTCTCTGCTGCCCAGTGTCCGCACTGTCTAAAGGAAGGAGACCAGAACTGCATGCAGTTCTCCACCAGTCTCCTGCACAGCCAAACATCTCTGCTTAAATTCAATCCCTCCAGCCAAGCCGGTCAACATCCCATTTGCCTTCTTGCATCTGCAGACTAACGCTTTGTAGCGGCAGTAAGGGCAAGTGTTTTTTGTTGATGGCTTTGTCCCAGAAACAAACAACAGCCAAAATCCACCGCAGTGTGAAATATTGAGGCAAGTGCAGTGATTCCCTTCAGAGGGATTCTCAAGCTATGGGTAGGTGAGATGCAAACCAAAGGACACGGGTTAAGAGTGAAAGGTTTAAGGAGAACTTCTTCACACAGAGAGCGGTGGGGGTGTGGAATGAGCTGCCAGGTGAAGTGGTGAATGCAGGCTCAATTTTAATATTCAAGAAGAATTTAGACAGGGACATGGATGGAGGGGGTATGGACTGGGTGAAGGTCAGGCGGACTAGGCAGAAAAATTGTTTGGCATAGACTAGAAGGGGCAAAGGGCCTGTAACGTTCAATGGTTCTATGAGAAAATTAGATCCCACTGAGAAATTTTCTTGTATATCATTCAAGTGAACCTATAGCCTGCCTTGTGAATATTTATTACTGAGTTTACTAAACAAAAGAACTCAAGCTACAAGCCAGTTTATTACAAAGAAGTTATTGTACAATTATTTAATCTATGTAAAATATTAACAGGCAAGGCACAGTAATTTTGGTTATCCCTTTCTGGGCCTTGTTAGAAAGTTTTAACCATCGCCCCTTCTTTCCCTCACCCTGCCAATCCATTTCCTCGCCTGCCTGACTAACACTGGCAACTCCCTCCTCAACTCCAAATTAAGGAAAATTCATCTGTGGAGTATTATATACAAAATAAATCTGGGTGGGCTCAAAACTGGCCAATAGAATCAGCTTCCCCAACTGGAAGGGCGGCACGGTTAGCCCAATGTTCGAATCGGTGCTGTCTGTAGGGAGTTTATAAGTTCTCCCCGTGTCTTCGTGGGTTTCCTCTGGATGCTCCCGTTTCCTCCCACCTTTTAAAAAAGTACCAGGGTTGTAGGTTAATTTGGGTGTAATTGGGCACGACGGGCTCGAGGGCCTGTTATCGTGATGTACAAGTTCATTTAATTTTAAACAACCTTCGACCCAAAACGTCATTGGACCATTTGGGCCTGTGGATGTCATGTGACCTGCTGAGTTCCTTCAGCAACTCTGTCAACCAACTGGAAGGTTGGATAAACTTGCTTCCATTGGTACATTGGCTTCATGCGTTTGGCACTTGGTGGTCGATCACCCAGGGTGAGCTCTCAGGTGCAGAACCAACAGCCATGGGGAGTGAGCTGCCCTTTCACCCAAAAGTTAATCTTCGGGCGAACCAAAAATGTTCAGAGGAAAGGTAGGTGCGGATTTCCAGGTGAAGCCAAGGATGCATATTTTGAACTGTGGTCATTGCCATACAAAGTGTGGTAGGGAGAATGTACACAGCAAGATCCCACAATCTGCAATGACTGCTTTGGATTGGTCTCAGGGAGCAGATTGTAAGCAGGAGACTGAGAAAGAGGACATAAGGACGATCAGACCCGTGGACACTCGATGACATTAAATGGGGTGGGGGGGGTGAAGAACAACAAGGTTCCTGTCTCAGGAATATCTGACCCAGACCACACGTAGGTTACAGTCAGGAGCTGTGTCGAGGAGAGCAGACAAGGAGAGGGAGAGAGCTGGGAGCACAGCACAGACTCACTCCTCCCTCGCCCTCCCATCACAACCGTTTCTGAGATCCTCTTCCATGCGAAGCTTTTGCTCGTTTCCAGCTCATGAACAGTTCTAGGGAACCAAGGACAGAGTCTATTACAGAGATGGACAGGCAAGAGGGGTTGGAGAAGACCAAGAGTTGGGAAGAAGTCACCAGGACTTTCAAGATATCAATAAGATTGAAAGAGTGCAGAGATATTGCCCAGAATTCAGGAACCGAGTTAAACAGATTAGGACTTGATTCCCTGGAGAATAGAAGATTTGATAGAGGCTCTTAAAATTATGAGGGGTTTAGACAGAGTAAATGTAGGAGGGCTTTTTCCACTAAGGGTGGGTGAGATACAATCCAGAGAACGTGGGTTAAGGGTGAAAGGGGAAAAGTTTAAGGGGAACTTCACAGTTAAAGTGGTGAATGCAGCCTTAATTCTAATAATAATGATAATTCCCATCCATGTGGATGGGAGGGGTATGAAGGGCTACAAACTGGGTGCAGGTCAGTGGGACTGGGCAGAAAAATGCATCAGCACAGAGTAGAAGGGGCTGCTTATGTGCTGAGGTTGTATGGTTAGCAAGGTATGAATACAAAGACTCCTGCTGTTAGCAACCCTGCCCTGCTCCCTCACACAGGTGGTTGTGACAAGCCACCCTTTTCCCTCATCTGCCTGCTATCACAATAGAAGCATGGTGGGTCGACCTCTCCTCCAGTTTCACCACTGTCTATCCCACCCCCACATCTTCCCCTTCCAAAGCATCATTGGAAATGGAGAAAGAATTCAGATGATAAAGTCCCCTCACTCTCCTGCCATCCTGGTCCAGGACAGAAGATCCACGAGAGAGGATTTAGGCAGAGTATTCTTGGACACGATCCATCTCTACCACTGTGCAAGTGCGCAGGTGAGTGGCCCTGCACCAGGTAACGCGGGCAAAATGTTCAGTAGAAGACTGGATCAGTGGAAATAGTGTTCCATCTCCATTGATCAATATTCAGAAGGAAGCAACCGTGCTGGAGAACATCCAAGGGTTTGCTGGTTCTCTGAAATCCTGGAAGAAGGCAGGCCAGGAATTACCCCCCACCAAAGATTTCCAGGCCTCCCTCCCCCCCCATCCCCACTTCAACACCCACTCAACCACCCAGTCTAGTTTTGTGATTCTTGTAACACAGTCCAGAACTTTCTCCCATCTCCATATTGCAAGACTTTTCCACCCACAGGCAGTACCAGCAGAAATGTAGAAGGAAGAGATCTGATGGGATTCCAGGTCTCAGCTGGGTGTGCGTTCCTGTGCGGATCCTCTGCAAAGGCATGAATACGGGTTAGAATTGGCTGACATCTACTTTGTACAACATACAGAAGCACTGAAATGCTTACCTGCTGCAGCTGATCAGGTCAAGTCCCTGTAATCCAGAATTCAAGCAACCGGCAAAAAAAAAAAAATCCGGGCAACATAAATGGGTGAAAAATACTTTAAAATTGGCGCGCCTCGCATTTTATTCTCCATTCACTCAGCACGCAGCCTCAAGCAACCGGAAAACTTTCTTATCCGGCATCCACCAATCCCCATAGGTGCCGGATACCAGGGGTTTTACAGCTCCCTAATTTGAAATGGCGCAGAAAAGATAGGTAAATATTTGCAGCTGCAGTTGGAGCAAAGAAAAAGTGAGGTTTCTTTCAGCCAGAGGACAGAGATTATGTCCCACAGATGGCAGTGGAGGCCAAGTCATTGGGGATATTTATAGCAGAGGATGATGGTTAATTAGTCAGAGCATCGAAGGTTATGGGGAGAAGGCAGGAAAACGGGGTTGTGAGGAAAACTCGTCATCTACAATTTGAATGGCAATACTCAATGGGCTGAGTGGCCAAATTCTGCTCCTACAGACTCACAGTACAGACAGATTATTTTTGTGGTACCAGAAGAGACTGTGGTTAGTTCAGGGTCTAATGGGAGGTTCATGACACTAATAGCAATTGGGAAAAATCTGTTCTTGAACCTGGAGGTGCTGGACTTCAGGCTTCTGTATGTTTTGTGGTCATGTAGTCATAACACCAGCAGTAGACCAGCGAGGGGCTCATCAGCTGAAGGAACTGACAGGTCCGTGACCACAGTGGTCAACCAGTGAGGGGCCCAGCAGCTGAGGGAGCCACACAGGCTGTGGTCAGGGAGCCAGCAAGGCCTGCTGGAGACTGGCTCATGGGAACCAGGTATCGGAGCTGTGATGCAACAGGGTGCCGAAGGGCCAGAAGGGCCCCCCGAAGAGCCCCTAGCACTGAAGGCTTCCCGATTGGATCTGGAGCTCGGGTTGACGATGAATCGAACAGAGGATGGTGTGGCTGAAGAGGCCGTGGGAGTGCTGGACGTGAACAACCAGGGACTCTGAAGGGACTCTCTCTTGCTTTCAGTCTCGTATTGTAAGGGGCGCTGACAATACCAACTGTGTCTCTTTGCCTTAATGGCAAGCAAAAGTTAAAATACAGTACAGTATCCAGCACCTATGGGGATTGGTAGATGCTGGACACATGGGTCACTAGCAGGGTGCGAATCACACCGGTTTATACCATTAGAGGGGGGTGACACCAAAATGACTGGCTATAAAATTTATGTGCAGTTTTTCAGCAGAAATTTAAAATGTCCCTGCCGTTAGTTATAACAGCAAAAACATTTTCCGTAAGCCCAGCTGACAGGTTTCAATATACCTACAAGGCTAAACTCGATACCCATTTACTTTTTGAAGCTTCTAACGTGCTCCAGTCAGAGTCGTCATTATTCCCCAAAGACAACGACGCTTCGAATCGCGTGGTTTCATCTGCATGCGCTACCAGCTCACGCTGTTGTTTTCATTGCTGCTGGTGTTTTTACTGTCGCTGCTTTTGTCAATGTTGTGGTCACTAGTATTTGTGAACCGATTATCAATAACGTTTTTGAGAAAGAAGTAGTAATTAAAAGGAGAAAAATTTAAAAAAAAAGGTTCCGCCCAGTTACTAATAATGTTGTAACTAAAGGTGTAATTTTAATTTTGCTGGTTGTTTATCTCACTACATTCAGTGATCTATGTGAATTACGATTCACCAGTAACATTACTAAGGATTCTGTATGGTCTGGTATGGGAGGAGGTCCATGGGCGAGGAGGGGTGGTGGGTGACACCGTGAGTTACCGCACTGGGTGACACCACTGATGCTGGATAAACTGAATTTTCCAGTTGCTTAAGATTCTGTGTTGTGTGATTAACAGTGAGGTGCACTCATTTTAAACCCGTACTTTTTTTAACCTAGTTATTTTCCACAATTTATTTTTGCCGGTTGCTTGAATTCTGGCTATCAGGGGCTTTATTGTATATCATGTATGTTACATTTTTAATGTATTATTACATGACAATAAACCTTAAGTGGAAGAGGTTAAGACCAGGGTGATGGGGGTCCTTTATAATGTCAAGGAGGAGGCCCTAGCCCCTCAAACCTGCCCCACCATTCAATGTGGCCATGGCTGATCTGTTAACGTGGCTCAGGCCATCGCCCAATCCAACCTCCCCTCCATTGACTCCGTCTACTGCCCTCCGCTGCTTGGGGAAGGAGCCAATCCACCCCGGTCATGCACTCTTCCCCCACCCCTCCCCATCAGTTAGAACACACGGGAGGCTGAAAACAAGCACCTCCAGATTCAAGGACAGTTATCAGACTATTGAATGGACCTCCTATGAGTTCTCCAACACCATCAGAATCAAGGTTTATTGTGTCATGGAAATTGTTGTTTCTCGGCAGCAGTGTTGTGGAAAACAAAATGCAAAATAACTAAATAAATTACAATGGAGTGGCAACAAAACTGAAAAAAAAACAAATGTGGTGAAAAAGTGAGGTAGGTTCATTGTACGTTCAGAAATCTAATGGTGGAGAGGAAGAAGCTGTGTTTGTAATGTTGGGTGAACAACCTGTAACTACTGATGCTTCACCAGAAATTTCTGACATCTCCTCACCCATCACAGAGACCATTTCTCTGTGATCCCGTAGATAAAAGGACATTCCCATTGTGAGGTGATGCCTTTTGGAGAGTCAAACCCGAAAGCTGAGTGCACGGTTAATGGTCGGATGTTTAACAGCGTGGAAGAACAGAGGGTCGAAATCCATACATCTCTCAAGGTCACCACACAGGTTGACATGGTAGTTAAGAAGGCCTATGTTATGATGGGCTTCATTAGTCAGGGGAGGGGATCGAGTTGAAGAGTGGAGAGGTCATGGTGCAACTCCAGCATGATGCAACTCTAGCATGGTGCAAATCACACTTAGAATATTGTGTTCAGGCCTGGTCACCTCATTACAGGAAGGATGTGGAAGCTACAGAGAGGGGGCAGAGGAGATTCACCAGGATGTGGGCTAGATTGGAAAACAAGTCTTGTGAGGCAAGGTTAGAAGAGCTGGGACTTTTCTCTTTGGAGCAGAGGATGAAAGGAGATTAGTAGAGGTCGACAAGATTCTGAAAGGCATAGATAAGGTGGATGGCCAGCACCTGCTTCCCAGAGCGGGAATAGCAAACACCTGAGGACGTGTGTACAAAGTGAAGTGAGGAAAGTTTAGGGGAGACACTAGGAGTGAGTTTTTAAAAACAGAGTTGTGGGTGCCAAAAATGCTTTGCCAGGGATGGTGGTGGGAGGCTGGAACAAGAGGGGGATTTAGGAGACACTTAGACAGGCACATGGATGAAAGAAAAATAGAGGGCTACAAGGAGGAAGGGTTTTGTATTTTTTTGGTAGGAATATATAGGTCGTAACAACATTTAGGGCCAAAGGGCCGGTACTGTGCTGCAGTGTTCTACGTACACTCAGGACCAGAACAAAAGTGTGGAAGTTTTGATTAATTTGCAGCCTAGCTTAACTTGCATTTAACCAATGCAAAAAATTCCATGGCCTTGCAATTTCTCTGGAAAGTCATTCTGCCCCTGCCCCAGGGATCAAGGTGCCATCACTTCCTCGTCCCTCTCTCACACTGGATTATCCTCCCTGGGTCACACCCCATCACACTTTGGCCCACAGGGGCATCACAGCCAACCTCAGCCAATGTACGAGGACCAATCATTGGGTCAAGACCTCTGGTCGTTGCCATGGCTGCAAGCAGACAATCCGATTGGTTACTGAAGTTAGAGCCTTTGAAACCTTGCAGTCTCCAATACTGATCAAAGGTCAATCACCCAGTCAAAATGTCATATAGCAGCAAAATAGAAATGGTCTTTCCTTTGTGCACTTTGTGAGAGTATCAGAGGTGGGGATTAAATCCTGATTGATGGACAATATTTAAAAAAAATGTCCAATTGAGTAATGAATAATGCACTCCCCAATTGGCTGAAGGTCATATTGATTGACATGTTGGTTGATCAATAGCACAAAGAGGAGGTGGTCATGTGACAATGCCTCTGCAAATACCCGGCCCATAGTTGTCAATTCCAGCTTGGGAGTCACTCTGCCTTTAGTTACCAGGCAAGGGGCGGGTTCACAGAGCTGTACAGGATTTGTTGAGATAAAGAACTGAGTTAAAGCAAAACAGACAACTGTACACACCCAGCATACGGAGGGGGCGGGGCATCATAATGCCCCGATCTGCTCAGGGCTTCGTCGTAGGAGGGAAGTCCAGGGGCGTTGGTTGGTAGGGTGGTCAGGGGCACGTTCTCGCCCGCGGCTGTGGAGGGCTGGTTTATCCTGCTCAGCACTGGTCCTCGGTACTCTGGAGGCCTGGACAAGGAAAGGAAGTGGAAGAACATAAGAAACAGGAGCAGGAGGCAACCATCCAACCCGTCGAGCTTGCTCCACCATTCAATGCAATCACGACTAATCTGATAATACTCATCTCCACCCACCTGCTTTTTGCCCCATATCCCTTAATTCCCTGACTATGTAAAAATCCACCCAACCTTGCCTTAAATGCAAATTAAATTGCTTCAATGGGCAGCGAATTCCACAGATTCACCCCCCTCTGTGAAAAGCAGTTCCTCTGCATCTGTGCCCTAAATCTACTACCCTGAATCTTAGGGACATGTCCCCCTGTTCTCCCCCACCAATGGAAACAACTTGCCTACTTCAATCTATGTCTTTTGTAATTTTATAAGATCCCCTCTTGTTCTTCTAAATTCTAGAGAGTATTTAGAATTTAGCCCCAGACAACTCAATCTCTCCTCATAGACTAACCCCCTCATTTTAAAAAATCCAACAGGCACTGTAAACAGACCAATTTTCCCCTTCAAGTCCATGCCGCCCAACTTGCATCTCAATAACCCACACCCTGGTACACTTTTGAAGGGTGGGTGGAAGACCCACACAGACACAGGGAGAACGTACAAACATAGGATTCGAACCTGGGTCTGGTCCCTATCGCTAGTGCTGTAAATACACTGCGCTAAATGCCACGCTAACCGTGCCGCTCATCTCTGGAATCAACTTGGTGCACCTCCTCCGAGATGCCTCCCCGTTACACTTTCAATCAGGCTTCCCCTCCCCCCCCACCCCCATTCTGCTTCAGCACAATGGAGGAAAGACATGGGGGCTTTGGAAAGGGTACAGATTTCCCTGGATTCTGCCTGGACTGGAGGCTATGAGGCACAGGAAGAGGTTGGACACACTTGGGTTGTTTCCTCTTGAGCAGAGGGGTGACCTGATGGAAGTTTATTAAATTACAAGTGGCATTGACAGGGGGGGTAGACAGCCAGAATCTTTCTCACTCCATTGTGGAAATGTCAGTGTGGAAGTGTTTCAGATGAGGTGGAGAAAGTTTAAAGAGAATTGTGCGGGACAAAGCTGTTTTTTTAAATACACGAGACAGAGTTTTTTTTTTAAATGCACAGGCTCGAAGCACGTGGCCAGGGTATGCCAACTGGACCAGCTGCCTTCTGTACATCCACCCTACTCATGGTGGCCCACACATCAGTGATGGAAATTTAAAACAGTATTTCGTCGGCTCGTGATTAAATGGCGAGGCTGAATAGCCTATTTCTGCTCCTATGTCTTTTGGCAGCACGTTGAGTACAGACTTAGTGGGTCAAGGCCCCATTCCTGTGCTGTTGTGTTCTATCTGGGATAAGCACAGAGTACGACAGCTGGCGAGAGGGGAGGGAATGAGAATGTATTTCAGGGAACAGGTTGTCATTTGGAATCACAGTCCCAATGCTTGATGGAGGTGGTGATTCTCAAGAGGGAAGGTTGGAGAGAGTGACCCAACTTTAATGGCATCTGATCTGCACGTATTAGCTTTTATTTCTCTTCTGGCGAGGGGACGGAGGGATGTTACCCCTCCTCATCACGCTCAATGGCTACGTGACGTCATGTTTAAGAGTCGCTGCTCAATTTCCAATTTGAATTTAAAGTTTCAAACTTAGGTGGGGAGCCTTGAGTTACTTTTATAATCTTTGATTTGTTATGAAGGTAGAAATGTCGACTGATGAGGTCATTTATCTCTCTGATAAGAATTCTGTCTTTCTTTTTTTTGTGGCCAAACAGGTTCTTTCTCAGTAGTGGAATTTAGATTTTCCTTTTTTGTAATAAAATATCGATTGCTTGATTAAAATGTGAGATTCCTTGGATTAAATGATGCAAGTGTATCTTTTAGAATTTTAACATTTATCATTATTTACTCTGTATTTTTGGATGTGAAATTTCAATGTTAATAAAAATATTGAAAAAGGAAAGGGATTGTTGGAAACATTGTCAGTGTTCTGGTGAATTGCGGAGCACTGGGAACTTCCCCCAAGACCCAGGGCTCGAACAACGGGCCAAATGGCTCTGCTGCCCCTCAGCGCTGCGAAGGGCAGGCGTGACGAGCCCTATCCCGGCAACTGGCACCAACCTCTCTGTTCGCTTCCCTCTCCGTTTGCAGAAGTAGACCATCAGGAGTCCCATCAGGATGAGGATAATGAAGCCACCAATCAGCCCCGCCACCAGGCCAGCGACGTCGAACCGGTGGGCAGTGGGACCCCCTGCAGTGGGGGAGAGACAGCAGAGTTAACTCCGCTGGGATCCAGGCTTCCATGCACATCACTAATCTTCCTCCACCCTCTTCCCACACACTTTATTCCTCCCATCTCTCCCCCCCAGGATCCACCTCTTGCCAACGCTCCAGGGATAATTGACTGCGACCAACCCGCACATCTTTGCACAGCCCAGAAGCAGGTCCTTCAGTCAAACATCTCCAAGCTGATAGAGTTGTCAGCCCAAGCTTCCCTGTGCTCAGCCCAGATCCTGCTGAACCTTTCCTATCTGCGTTGCTGTCTAAATGTTGCCATCAGGAAAGAGGTGTAGGGGCCACAAGAATCATGCCACCAGGTTCAGGAACAGCTGCTCTCCCTCCACCATCAGACTCCTCAATGACAAACTCAATCAGGGACTCTTGCTTTGCACATTAATGAATATTTATTTTCTGTATTTAAATTAAAATTTAGACATACAACACAGTAACAGGCCCTTCTGGCACACGAGCCCGAGCTGCCCAATTGACCTACAACCCCCGATACACTTTGAAGGGCGGAAGGAAACTGGAGCACCCGGAGGAAGCCCACGCGGACATGGAGAGAACGTGCAAATTCCCTGCTGGATTTGAACCCTGGTCACTGGCGCTGTAACCAGTTGCGCTAACCGCTACGCTCTCCGTTTCACTCTTTTCTATGCGCATCTTTTCTTGAGTACAGTTTTTTTTTGGCATCACCAATAAGTGGTAATTCGGCCTGGCCCACAGGAAAAAGAATCTCAGGGTTGTATGTGATGTCATGTATGTTCTCTGACAATAAATTTGAAATGGCTTTGAAACATCAGTTTCTCTGGCAGCAAGAGATTGCTAGGTTGGTGGGGCCGGATGGCCTGTTTCTGTGCTGAACGTCCAGAGAGGAAGGGGACTGCCAGGGTAAAGATTCACAGCTAACAGTATATTAACAAGCTCCGTAACCTTACACCGGTTGATAACTCAGCACCGTTGCTCACCTGGTTTCTGGGACTGCTTGTACTTATCCCAGAAAAGAAGCTGAAGGAAACAAACACATACCGTCACTCAGAATAAAAGCATAAGCGAAGGTTGCAGTGAGACAGGTCCAGGAGTGTTACCTCACAACAAGACCACGGAAATCTGCATTCAATCTCCTCTTCCCCCCCCCCTCAATCCCGTCCCACTCCCAGATTCCCTAGTTCCCCCCCAAATCCCCTCCCACTTCCAGCTGACCCTCACTCCCCACCCTCTCCACTGATCCCCTCATTTCCCCAGACCAGTCCCCACCTTCTCCCCACATCTCCCATTCCCAGATCCCTACCCTCAGACCCTCTCTCCCAACATCCCCTTGACCTCACAGACCCTCTCCCCATATTCCCCACCCTCTCTCCACATTCTCTCCCTCAGTCCCATCCCACTCCAAATCCGTACCTTTTGCCATCACCCCTCCCTCCCCAATCCATTCCCTCCCTCCCCAATCCATTCCCTCCCTCCCCCAGTCGGTCCCCACATTCTCCCTGGATCCCCTCATTCATCAACACCCAGTCCCCTCCCTCCTTCAGTCCCACCCCACTTCAAATCCCCAGTCCATCCCCCCCACCTTTGCCCAGTGCATCCCCTCCTTCTCTCCACATCCACTCCCTCCCCTAGATCCATCCCACTCCCAGATCCCCTCATTCCCTCAATCTCCACCCTATCATATCCCCTCACTCCCCCAGTCTATCCCCATCCTCTCCCTGGACCCCTCCCTCTCCCCAGATCGCTGACCCCGACCCCAGTAATTATTGCAGAAAGCATCAAGCCAATAATCTTTGGGCCCTGAATGGGGAATCTCATGATGACTCGTGTAGCAACAGAAATGTTGTGTCAACCCATATATTTCTTTAAAATAGGTACTAAACCCTCCCTACCCCACATCCCTCTATTTTTCTTCCATCCACGTGCCTGTCTAAGAGTCTCTTAAATGTCCCTAATGTTTCAGCCTCCAGCACCAACCCGACAAGGCATTCCAGGCACCCACAACTCTCTGCGTAAAATCATACCCCTGATGACTCCCCTAAACTTCCCTCCCTTCACTTTGTACACACGTCCTCTGGTGTTTGCTATTCCTGCCCTGGGAAAAAGGCGCTGGCTGACCACCCTATCTCTGCCTCTCATAATCTTGTAGACCTCTATCAAGTCTCCTCTCATCCTTCTTCACTCCAAAGAGAAAAGTCCCAGCTCTGCTAATCTTCCCTCTTATGATTCATTTTCCAATCCAGGCAACATTCGGATAAATATCCTCTGCACCTTCTCCATGGCTTCCACATCCTTTCTATAATGAAGTGACCAGAACTGAACACAATACTCTAACTGTGGTCTCACCACAGACTTGTAGAGTTGCAACATGACCTCTATACTCTTGAACTCAATCCCCCTACTAATGAAGCCCAACTTCCTATAGGCCTTCTTAACTATCCTATCAACCTGCGCGGAAACCTTGAGAGATGCATGGATTTAGACACCAAGGTCCTTCTGTTCCTCCACACTGTTAAGTATTTGACCATTAACCTTGTATTCAGCCTTCTGGCTTGTCCTTCACCTCACAGTTATCCAGATTGAACTTCATCTGTCACTTTTCCAGCCAACTCTGCAACCAGCCTATAACCTTTTGCAACCTACAACAACCTTCAACACCATCCACAACTCCTCCAACCTTCGTATCATCTGCTAACTTACTAACTTATCTTTTCGTTTCTTCATCTGGGTCATTTATAATAACCATAAATAGAGGGTCCTAGAACATATCCCTGCAGAACTCCACTAGTCACTGACCTCCAAGCAGAATACTTTCCATCCACTACTACTTTCTGCTTTCTATAGGCAAGCCAATTTTTAATCCACACAGCCAATGTTCCATGAATTTCATGTCTCATGACTGTGCCCATGGTTTTGCTCCCACCCAAAGAATTAACACTTTTGATATTGTTCAGATTCAAAACCCCCAGAGACCCATATTCCTTGGCCATGTAGCATGGTGTTGAGTGTGGAGGACATGTGCCTCTTTTCCTGTCTGGAATGTGTGGATTGTGGGTGGTCACGTGTCCTCCACATCTAAAACTTATTTGGAAGTCACATCACCTGTCAATCAAGGTTGGACTGGTCACCCATTAGTGCACACCTTGCCGTTGGCTAATTTAAATCACCTGGGGTCATTATTGACTGGAAGCACAGATTAGCACTTTATATAACATCAACGCTCAGCTCATTCTTTCTCTCTGCCTCGTGGTCCAAGCCCTAGACATCGCTCTACGCCAGGTCACTACTGTGGACAACGCTGGAAGTGATGGATCAATACTTGCAGGGAGCCACAACCCCTGTTGGTCAGGGAACCGGGAGCATGTGTGTGTGTGAGCAGGTAGAGTACAGGTTTACCGTTGTCGGAGTCCAACCGAAGTCCGAGGTGAATGTCTATATCGTTGCTTACGTGAAATAGTGATCGAGTACCGTTTAACATTCTCCCGTTTGTCTCCCGTGTGTTAATAAAAGTTACGTGTGATTGTAACACTGGTGTCCAGACTCGTCTCTCTGTGAACCCACTGAACCTGATACTCCTCCCAACAGAACCCATGGAAACCGTCCATTTAAACTCTCCACACTCTCCTGTAGGAGCCCATCTGCACTAATGCCATCTCCCAACACTTTGCCCAGAGCCTTCTATGATCCAAGTGCTTGTCTACACAGTCAGCGACTCTGCTCCCAGCCCGTATCAGGCTGTCCACTCCAAGGACAGGCTGTCCACTCCAAGGCTGAGAAAGACGCCCCCTCTAAAGTTCTTCCCCCACCAAATCTACAACTTCTCTGGTTTCTGCTAACCCTCTTCCCATCCCTCTGTCTCCTTTCCTCCAGCTCTCCACCCCCTTCCCTCTCCATTCGGAGTCATCCCCATCCCCCCCCCACTTGCTGCTGTGCCCTCCCTCCCTTATCCACCTATTACCTCCTGCCCGTGGGACCGTGCACCTCCCCCTGCCCCTCCACCTCACCATTTTGTTGGGGTGCCTGCTTACAATTTTCTTACACCTTGATGAAGGGCTCAAGACTGAAACGATCATTATGTATTTTTACTATATAAAGGACACAGTTTGACCTGCTGAATTTCTCCAGTGTTGTGTTTTTACTTCAATCACTGTGTCTGCAGACCATATCTGATCTGGGGAAAGGTTCCTGGAATCTACCCTATCCACACCGCACAATTTTATGCTCTCCTGTCCACTCCAGGGAAAACAGATGCAGAACTGAAGCACCCTGTCCCAGGCAACATCCTGATGCATCTCCTCTGCATCCCACCAGACCCTGCAGAGGATAGTGAAGTCAGCGGAAAACATCATTGGGGACTTCCTTCCTACCATGAAGGACGTCGACAACTCTCGATGCAGGCGAAAGGCAATAAACATTGTGAAGGACTCCACACACCCCTCGCGTAAACCGTTCTCCCTTCTGCCATCTGGTTGCCACACTCGGACCCTCATGTCCAGAGTGGGCAAGTTTTCCCCCCCCAAGCCATCAGTCTCCTAAACTCCCAGAACTTTTGTGGATTGTGAACCATGGACTTTTTCTGTATATGTCTAAATATTTTAATGTGTTTAACTTCTATTCTAACATATTTATGTAAATATGCTCCATGGTCCTAGAGAAACGTGACCTCTTTACCGCGCGAGCATGGGAATGGATGTCAAATAAAGGTGACGACTTAACATCTTCTAAAACCTCCATTTCTTTCCCACCACGGAACATCAGATGTTGCCACTTGTGCCCTCACAATTCCAAGCTTGGCAATTCTCACCGTGCCCCAAGCCCCTCCTCTAAAGCCTTTCACTCTGACCACAATCAGATCATGTCTCCCTCTCCACCGCATATCTCCTAAGGACCCATTAAAAGGCATCCCCCAGAACATCTGCTGGTGTAGTTATTGGCAATAGGAGTGAAGCAGATCAAGCTGTCGCCTCTGGGGACGATACCTACCGTCTTCTCGTTGTCCTCAAAAACTTCGTGAGCTTCCTCGAAATTGCACACTTCCTCGTAGCATTCCCGCTCAATGTTTCCCGGGATGATGAGTTCAAAATCCCAGCTGTTGTACAGTAGTTTCCGACTCAGAAAGAGAGTGGCTTCACTTTCCCCCAGAAACACTAAAACCAAATAGACAAAGTTGCAAATATCACAACATACGTTCCAGAGTGTGTATCTCCATTTGTCTCTCTCTCTCTCCCTACCCCCTCTCTCTCCCTCCCCCCTCACTCTCTCCCTCCCCCCTCACTCTCTCCTTCCCCCTCCCTCTCTCCCTCCCCCCTCCCTCTCTCTCTCTCTCCCTCCCCCCTCACTCTCTCCCTCCCCCTCACTCTCTCCCTCCCCTCACTCTCTCCCCTCACCTTTCTCCCCCTCCCCCCCTCACTCTCTCCCTCCCCCCTCACTCTCTCCCTCCCCCTCACTCTCTCCCCTCCCCCCCCTCTCTCTCCCTCCCCCTCACTCTCTCCCTCCCCCCCTCACTCTCTCCCCTCCCCCCTCACTCTCTCCCCTCCCCCCTCACTCTCTCCCCTCCCCCCCTCACTCTCTCCCTCCCCCCCTCACTCTCTCCCTCCCCCCTCACTCTCTCCCTCCCCCCCTCACTCTCTCCCTCCCCCCCCTCACTCTCTCCCTCCTCCCTCACTCTCTCACCTCCCCCCCTCACTCTCTCCCTCCCCCCCTCACTCTCTCCCTCCCCCCTCACCCAAAGATCTGCGTAAAGCAGTTGAGGTGTTAAGGATGGAAAGGATTCTCAATGAGCAAACATTTTCCCTGTACTCAGGAGGGAAGTGTAGGCTGGAATGATGTGTGTGTACCCTTCCTCACAGCTCCCAGTGGACCCACTTTCAATCCTCATTTCAAATGTGCTGTCTGCGTGGAGTTTGCACGTTCTTCATGACCGTGTTGGTTTTCCCCAGGTCGACTAATTACCCTCTCTACACCCCCAAAATAATGTATGAGTTGGTGGTTAGTTGGCCGGTGTAAATGTATAGGTGAGGGGCAGAATTAAGGAGGGGAGCAGTTTGAGTTAATGGAAATGTTGAGAAAATAAAATAGGCTCAAGTTGCATTAAGGTAACTGGGTGCATAATGTTCAGCGTGCACCCAATGGCAGAGGGGTCTGTTTGAATTTAGGAGCAGGGAGGTTATTCTGCAAATGTACTGGAGCACTGCGTGAAGTTCTGGTCTCCTTACTCGAGGAAGGACGGACTGGCTTTGGAAGTGGTGCAGAGGAGGTTCACCAGGGATTCCAGGGATGAGGGGATTAGTCTATTAAAGATTGGGTCGTCTGGGACTGTTCTCGGTGGAATGAGAGGGGATCTTGTTGAACCATATATAATTATGAAAGAGAGGTAGGCAAGTTGTTTCCATTGGTGGGAGAGACCAGAACTACGGGACATAGCCTCAAGATTCAGGGTAGTAGATTTAGGATGGAGATGAGGAGGAACTGCTTCTCCCAGAGGGTGGTGAATCTGTGGAATTCGATGCCCATTGAAGCAGTGGAGGCGACCTCAGTAAATATAATTAAGACAAGGTTGGATAGATTTTTACATAGTTGGGGAATTAAGGGATATGGGGAAAAAGGCAGGAAGGTGGAGATGAGCCCATCATCAGATCAGCCATGATCTCATTGAATGGGAGAGCAGGTTCGACAGGCTGAAAGGCCATCTCCTGCTTCTACTTCTTACGTTCTTGTGTGCTACATCATTTTATAGAGGCCAACAGAAATCAATGTGATGAGTTAAAACTGGCATTCTGGGGATACATCACAATGGGAAGGAACTTTTATTGGGACAGCACAAACTACATTTCCCCTGTTGACATCCCAGGATTACTGAGAGCTGTTATTTATGGCTGGTGCACCCACCTTCTCCCCGCGTCCAGTGCCCGTGCCTCACCACAGGTGTGGGCCAGTGCCCATGACACAAAGGCAAGGTACAGGTAACTGTCAGGGACCATGCTGGAGCCTCCTTCGACCAGGCAGCACGAGGTTGTGAGTGGAGCAGGCTTCCTCTTGGAGACAAAAAAAAAAACAAAATACAGTTATCCTCCCCAACACACTCACCCACCGCTCTCCTAGGTCCCTGAAGTTAACTGATCCTTCTATCCAAGAAAACGCCAATCCACCACTCCGCTCCATGGAGGAAGGATCTCCCAGTCACCCGGACCAACTCTAATTGGGCGAATTTCTGGAAGTTACATCCTGTTACTTCCTTCATTGTGTGTGGCAGAAGATTATTGGGGATATTTAAAGCTGAGGTTTTGGAGTCCTGAGGGTCTCAAAGGTTACGGAGAGAAGGCAGGAGAATTGGGTTGAGGAAAATACTTCAGGCACAATTTGAATAGCACAGCAGACCTCGATTGGCCAAATGGCTTCTGTACCCAGGTCTTGCAGTCAGTCGTCCTGGTGAAGGGGCTCCCTCAGTGTTGTTGAAGAGGGTTCCTGGTGGTGATGATGAAGTCAGGGTGGTATGAGGGGAAATCGTCTTAAATTCAGTACCAGGAGAAACTGTAGAACTTGCAGTTTGTGTTTTGTGTAGTCACACCCACCAAGGCACTTCCTCGACAGTCCCTGTCAGCTGATTCAGTATAAACAACTGAAAAGCTTCCTTCAACATTGACGGCAAGTTGGTGTGCCAGCCAGCGGTACCATGACTCGACTTCCTGACCCTTGCTGTTCTATCCCCGCAGTCACTTTGGGTAACCCTTCAACGTTCAGACATCACGATTCTCGCACTGAATGGAGGGGCACACATGGAAGGAGAGGTGAAAGTGATGAACAAGTGTGTTTGGATGCTTCTCACCTCTGCTGTTAGAGTTGGGCCCTCGACGGGGGGAGTTGGAAACTGCCAACATTTGGAGCAGCCATTTATCAATGAGGGCAACCACCCCCCCCTTCCCCCCCCCCCCCCCGCCAGGGCCCACAGCACATTTAAGTAAAACACAAAAGTCTGCAGACACAGTGATTGAAGTAAAAAGACGACGCTGGAGAAACTCAGCAGGTCAAAGAGTGGACTTTATAGAGCAAAGATAAAGATACAGAACCAACATTTCAGGCTTGAGGCCTTCATCAAGGTACAAGAGATAAAGATATTACCTACATAGCACCTACCCTTTGACCACAGGAGATACTCCACTTGCAACCCACACCTCCTCCCTCACCAACATTCGGGGACCCAAACAGTCCTTCCAAGGGAAGCAACACTTGTGAATCTGCAGTGGACATCTCTACTGCATCCGGTGCTCCCTTGTGGTCTCCTCTACATCGGAGAAACTGGCCACAGACTGGGAGATCGCTTTGTTCAGCATCTCCACTATGTCTGCAGTTTCCCGACAGTGTAATGGGACCTGCATGGGGACCCCCTTTCCCACACCCCAGAGACCATGATCCCCGTCACTGTACCGGGGACCCTGTTCCCCGTCAAACGCACCGGGGGACCCCATTCCCCGCATCCCATCAACACACCCACTCTCTGTAAAACATATCCCTCTATGAAACATTTTACAAAGAATGAATCAAAATGTGTCTCAGCATATCAAAAGCAGCAAAATCCAATAGTTTGGTACATCTTGGAGGTCTCCAGAATGTAGAAGCTTGACTGAACATTAAAGATTGTGTTGCCAATATCCTCCAAAGCACATTAACTGCCTTCTGTAACAACCACACCATGAGAGCTTTCTAAAAGACTGATTAGTTGCCAGGATTCCGAAGTAGAACTAAAATTTGGCTGCTGTTAGCATCCCTGAGAGTCCCAAAGGACAGGAAAGGAGGAATATCATTGTGAACTTTCAACAATTAAATCAACTTGTTGTCTCCTCAAGTTAATACCTGGTGAACATTGCAAGTTTGACAGCAATTTAAGCTCAAAAGTCAGCAAATAATGCAGCGTGGCTAATCAATAAGCCAACAGGATATTGGAATGAGTCACCAAAACAGTAAAAATATAACTGAAGAACTTGTACAATCGCCCTGGGGAACTCCTGCCCAAGGATAGGGCTTCCATTCTGTACCTGAACTAAACAAAAAACCCCACTCAGATTTGTACATGACCTCAGGATGCCCCACAGTCAAAGTATTTTTGACACCTAGCCACTGTCGTACTCTAATGGGATCTTGCCATGGACCATGTTTTATGCACAGTAGGATCCCACAAGCAATGCTGAATTGCTGGGAAAAAACATCTACATCAACAGGAACTCACCAGACAGTGCCTAGAGGAGATGGGGTTCAGTGTTAATGCCTCAACTGAAGGCAACTGTTCAACAATATGGTGCTCTCTCAGCACACATCGACACTTCAGTCAAAGTCCCACTCCGGAGAAGTGAACCAAGGAATTCCTTGATTCAAGTCAAGCTGAAGCTCACCCAGTCATTCAGGAGTGGAAAGTACACCGATTAGTTGTATCACTGCATGGTTTGGGAGTTCGAGTGGCGAGGCATGGCATTAAGAAGGCAACCAACATCAGAAAGAGAACATAGAACAATACAGCACAGTACAGGCCCTTTGACCTTTGATGTTGTGCCGACCCCATATATTCCTTCCTAAAAAAAATGTACTAAACCCTCCCTACCGCGTAATCCTCTATTTTTCTTCCATCCATGTGTCTGTCTAGAGTCTCTTAAATGTCCCCACGAATGCTTCAGCCTCCACCACCATCCCCAGCAAGGCATTCCAGGCTCCCACAACTCTGCATAAAAAAAAAAAACCTATACCTGAACATCCCTCCTTCAACTTTGTACAGATGTCCACTGGTATTTGCTAATCCTGCCCAGGGAAATAGGTGCTGGCCATCCACCCTATCCATGCCTCTCATAATCTTGCAGACCTCTATCAAGTCTCCTCTTGTCCTTACATCAGAGAAAATTCCAGTTCCGTTATCTAAATGAGATCTTTGGGATTATACTTGCTGGAATTTAGAAGAATGAGAGGGGATCATAGAGGTAGGTAAGTGGTTCCCATTGGTGGGGGAGACCAGAACTAGGGAACTTAACCTCAGGATTCAGGGGATTTAGGACAGAGATGCTTTTCCCAGATGGGGGAGAATCTGTGGAATTTGCTGCCGATTAAAGCAGTGGAGGTGACCTCAGTAAATATATTTGCCAGGTTGGACAGATTTTTTTACCCCCGCAGGGGAGTGAAGAGATATGGGGAAAAGGCAGGGAGGTGGAGATGAGCCGTGATCTCGTTAAATGATGGAGCAGGCTCGATGGGCGACACCTGCTCCTAATTCTTATGTTCTAAAGTACTGCAACACCTTGGTCACAACCTCTTCTCACTGCTACCTTCAGGCAGGTTCAGAAGCCAGAAGACCACAAACTAGGTCGAAAGAACATTTTCTTCCAACTGATCCGACAGTACAAAAATGACTGCATTGTTGTAACACCATTTTTCCCCCCCCCCCCCCCCACTTCCACTAGAATAATTGTGAATATTTTATGAGCTCATCACCTTTTTGTATTTATTATTGCTTTAAAAAGAAATGCTGGAGCTGCTGTAACAGTGGTCAAATGTCACTCACACCAGGCTGCAGATTGCTGGAGATCGGCTTGAGACTGGCTGAAGGGGTATCGGGATGCGAAAGGATTGCCGAGGGCTCCCTGATCATGTCAGAGGTTTGGATCTAGAGCTCGGGTGGCTGATGGATCGAACAGTGGTGAATCTACGGACACTCGGTGACTCTGAAGGGGCTCTCTTTTTGCTTCTCTCTCTCTCTATCTCTCTCTCTCTCTCTCTCTCTGTAAGAGGTGCTGGACAATTTCTGCTGATGGTGAATCTTTGCTCTTTTGGCAGACTAAATGCAATTTCGTGAAATATTACATCTGTTTTATTACATGACCATGTATTACATGTCATTGCATATTATGTGACATTACATAACATGGAACGGCACGGTTAGCGCAAACTGTTACAGCACCAGCGACTAGAGTTTGAATTAGGTACTGTCTGTAAGGAGTTTGTATGTTCTCCCAGTGTTTGCGTGGGGTTTACTCCCACCTTTTAAAACGTACGTTAATTGGGCAGCATGGTCTCATGGGCCTGTTACTGTGCTGCATGTCTAAAAAAAAATAAAGGAATCTTGGTCTACTACTGCAATTGTTCTGTTTTAAAATGAAGTACCTGGTTGGTCTCTGGCAAGTATGAATGTACATTGTACGTGATAATACTCATTAGTATTAGTCATCAAGAAAGATTCGGAAACAAAACTGACCCTTTGTTAATAAGGCATTATAGATAAAAAAAGTGAGCCTTAAACCGCCAACTCATTGTGAAATTATAACCACAGATAAAAGCCGGGAGGTTGTTTCCACTGGAAGGTGAGACTAGAACGAGGGGCGGACTCTCACGATTTGGGGGAATAGATTTAAGGCGGAGACAAAGGAGGATCTGCTTCTCCAAGAGAGCGGCCAATCTGTGGAATTCTTTACCCGAGGAGGCTGCCTCATTAAATGTATTTAAGATTTTTGAAAAAAAAAAAATAGGGAAAATTAAGGCAATGGGAGCACAGGTGGGTATGTGGAGTTGAATTCACGGCCAGATCAGGTACAATGGTGTAAGCAGACTCGATGGGCCAGATAGCTGCCTCCTGCTCCTGACGTCTAGTTTGGGGTCCCCTTCACTACCGGTCAGTGAAGCTCTTACTTTTTACACTAAAAACTCGCATTATTGCTGTGTGTACGACCCGAATCTGGAAGCTCGTTCAAACACGCCAGGTCGGTGAGTCCTTTTACACAGCAAGCCGGCAAAAGAGGCGGGACATGTAGCACAGCCGTGTCGGACTCTTGTGTGATGTAAAACATACGCGTTGGGCAGTAGCTGTCGATTGCATTTTAAAATCTCCGCACTTACGTCGCACACACAAGATGTCATTATATCCTTTCCCACTTGGACCCAGCACCCTTTTACACTCAGCCCACATCACCTCTGATAATTGGCAGATAAAAAATGAGTCTGAAATGACCTCCACGCGCCAAATCTGCCTCTGTTGCATTTATACAGGTAGGCAAGGTGGATTATACCCAGCTTGAAGGATCTGTATCAAAAGGGTATCTGAGTCTGGTGGGGAAAGCCCCTCAATCAATGTATCACGCCCATAGGACCACACTCGTGGCAATGTGCTAACACTAGTAACACTCTCTAGATCGAAGGCCACAAAGAACAAAGAGAACTTTGAATGATGTTCTTCTGTACATAGTTTTGAGTGATGAATAAAGTTTACTTTTCAATAAACACAAGTGAAACTTGGGACTTGCATTTACACAGGAAAAAAAAAGCAACATTCTTAACCCCAACACTGCTGTCCCCTCCCCTCATCCTCTGTCCTGCATCCTTCCTTCCCCTCTCCATCCTCCCTCCTCTGACTCCTCCTTCCTTCTCCTCATCACCTCCATCCCCTCATCCTTTGTCCACCATTCTCTCCTTTCCCTCCTCTATACTA
>NW_027212124.1:0-40402 GCF_036971445.1 Narcine bancroftii | reverse complement strand
ATCAGCAAACACCAGAGTACGTCTGGACAAAATGAAGAGAGGGAAGTTTAGGGGAGATGTCAGGGTTAAGTGTTTTACACTGAAAGTTGTGGGGGCCTGGAATGCCTCACCAGGGCTAGTGGTGAAGGCTGGAAGATTGGGGCAATTTAAGAGACTCTTAGACAGGCACATGGATGGAAGAAAAATAGAGGGTTACAGGGTAGGAAGGATTTAGTACTTTTTAGTGAGAATATATGGGTCGACATATCGAGGGGTGAAGGGCCTGCACTGTGCTGGAATGTTCTGTGTTCTATTGTATGTTCTTTCCCCACTGCCACTTCCACAATATGAATCAGAATCAGGATTTACTGTCATGTACAAGTCATGAAATATTATAACTGTGAAAATAACAGTGTACAAAAAGTCAGGCCGTGTCTGTGGTTCATTGATCATTCAGGAATCTGATAGCGGAGAGGAAGAAGCTGTCCTTGTGCTCGTCTTCAGGCTCCTGGACCTTTCCCCCAATGGTAGCCTCCCCCCCCCCTCAGATCCGCAGCTATCTTGCGTCGTCTCTTGCCCTCCGCTGAACAGGTGCACAGACTGGCATCACCTCCTGAGTCGCCCATGGCAGCTCAGTATCATGGCCTGCCCTTCGAAGGAAGGTTCCCGCCACTCGTTGACCTATCGATTTCTCCGACAGGGCTTCCATCGAAGGGGTTGAGTTGGAGGTAACCGAGCTCGAAGTCAAACTTGAGAAGGTAAGTGTGAGGGAAAGTGTGGGGGGGGGGACGACGAAGTGTCAGCAGGTTCAGTCGGTTTGCCTCCCAATTGACCACAATATCCACTAGAGAGAGAAGGCCCAACAGCAGACGCTTCTGCCTAGAGGAGAGGAAGAGTCTTTTCATGTTGGCTGCTTTTCTCAGACAGTGGGAGTCAATGGAGGAGGGAGGGGGGGTTTGTGTGACAGACTTTGCCTTGTTCATGACCCTCTACAGTTTCTGTGGGCCTTGGGCAGGATATCGTCCAGCACGGCAACAAGCCCACGCCGCCCAACTGCACCCAATTTGACACAACCCCTGTCTGCTCCGAACGGCAGGAGGAAACCGGAGACCCCCCCTCCCTGGAGTAAGCCCGCGCAGACACGGGGAGGGCGTACAAACTCCTCACGGACAGCGCGGGACTCAAATCCCAGTCGCTGGCGCTATCATCGTGTTACGGTAACCGTGATGCCCCCTAGTGCATTGGGTGATCCATTCAGGCACTGAGGTGAGGAGACTATTGCTCCAGATTCCATCATCTGCTTGGTCTCCGTAGTGAACTACCAGTAACCACCAAGACTGGGCAGAGGGAACGATAGACTTTGCGGTAATATGTAATTACACTACTAGGTCACCAGGGGTCATCCCGGTGACCTTGTATATAAAGCAGTCCAGAGCTAGTCTATCCTTCCAGGTTTGTCTTGCAGAGAGACAAGACCTCTTAGTGTACATATTAGTTTATTAAAGCTGTCTTATACTTGCACTGCTGGTGTGGTTATTGTCAGTAAAGGCTTTAATGTACAGAAGACCCTTGCTGGCCTGGATCCAGGTTAAGGAATGGTGGGAAGAGAGAGGTGGCTCAACCTTTATAGCCCAGGACCATGGGGGAGGAGTCATAGGGTAATAGTCATCAGTAGGCAGGCCAGCTCCATATATACGGTCGTCAACCATAACTATATACAATGGAGGAAACATATCACCACAGTCTATAGTTCAAGTTCATGCATCACCCAAGACCATAAGAGCAGAATAGGCCATTCAGCCCATCGATTCTGCCCCACCATTTAATCACGACCTGATCCATTTCCTCACTGCCTGGCCTTCTCCCCGTGATTTTTGATGCCCCTGGCTAATCAAGAACTCGTAAAGCTCTGCCTCAAATCTGCCCAATGATCCGGCCTCCACAACCGCCTGTGGCCACAAATTCCATAGGTTCACTGCCCTCTGGCTGAAGAAATTCCTCTCTTCTAAGCGATCGCCCTTCAATCCCAAAATTGTCCTGGACTCTCCCACCGTGGGGAAACAACCTTTCTACATCTGGTGTAATAAAACACTTAAGTTCGCAGACCCCACGGTTGAGGTAAAAACTCAACGCTGGAGAAACTCAGCAGGTCAAACAGTGACTTTTATGTAGCAAAGGTAAAGATACAGAACCGACGTTTCAGGTTGAGCCCTTCATCACGGTGCGGACAAAATGTCGGCAGGTGCCCGAACAAAATGGTGGTGGTGGGAAGGGGGAGGAACACGCGTGCACGGGCAGGTGGTTATAGGTGGAGAAGGGAGGGAGAATACAGCAGCGAACTGGGGGATGATTCTGTGGATAGAGGGAAGGGGGGTGGGGAGCTGGAGGGAAGAGGGAAGGGAGGGAGGTAGAACGGGGAGCGGGCCAGCAGACAAGGGAGAAGTCGACGTTAATGCTGCGCGGCTGGACTGAAAAATCAGGTGTAACTCCTACAATTTTCGGGTGGTCTTGGTGGGATAGTGCTGGGGCCGTGAACTGGCAACCCTTCTACATCTACTCTGTCCACACCTTTCAACATTCCGCCCCCCCCCCCCCACCGGCCCCATTCATTCTCTACAAATGGACAGGGATGGGATTGGAGAAATTTCTTTAGCCAGAGGGTTGTAGATTTGTGGAATTCATTGCCAGGTCCACTGTGGAGACCCGATCGTTGGGGAAATTGATAGGATTCCACTTAGTCAGAGGATCATGGGATATGGGGACAAGGCCGGAACCTGCAACTAGACACAAGAACAGGGAGGTTTCATGGAGCAGACTCGATGGGCCAAATGGCCTGCTTCTGTTCCTTTTCCTTGTGATTGGGGGGGGGGGGCGAGAGAGCCTGTTACCATGCCGCACGCCCGCATTTAAAAGTACTCCACCCCCAGTCACCATCCAGATGCCCGCGTGACCTATCACCAAGCTTTCGATTCAAGGGAACTCTAGGGACCAACGGCCTTCCGGAGTGACGTGACTGGTTGTGTGGCCCTCTCGTTGCAGCTGCTGAAGTTGTGCAGCGCCATGCTCGAAGCTGGCCGGACATACAGCGCCAACTCTAGGCACTTTGTGAACGGAATCCGCGATCTGGCAGTTCACTGCAAGGGCGACGAGATGATGACCGTGAGTTAGTCGTGCATCAATTTCAAACTTTTGTCTTGCCAGGCCCTGTCGTCAATATGGGCTATCCTTCCGACTGCGTACGCCTGTGTTCCTGTGTATCTGAAGATGCATATATACGTGCATTTCTCAACATGTGTGTCCAGTGACTCCATTTGTGCCTGCATGCAAGTTTGTCTCTCGCTGTATCTCAGTGTCAGATTAACTACCATTAGGGGCCCTAGGCAAGGCCTTTAGTAAGGCCTTGCACCCCTCCCCCCCCCACCACCACCTTGCCCCACCCTTCTTTGAATAGAATAAAGTGACGTTAAGTTAAGTCAATATCGATCCCTGCCGTCAAACCTGACGTCCCCGCTCCTGCTGAGAGCCTGAGGTCTCCACACCTGCCAGGAACCCGACGTCTCAGCTCCTGCTGGGAGCCTGAAATCCCTACTCTTGCCTGACACCACCCTCCCCCCCCCCCCCCCCCACTTTTCTAGGCCCCTAGGCTTATCCCTACTCATCCTAATGGTTAATCTGCCACTGCTGTATCTTCTGACAGATTCCACGCAAAAAAAAAATCTCAATGTTGTATGTGATGTCATGAATATTCATGGCTTCGCGAGCGAATGTCTGGGAGGGATCGTGAACGTGGCAAGTCCTTTGAGCCTGCACAATGGATTGTTTTAGTGGGATTGCAGCATCCGCAATGCTGCCCCCACCCATTACACTCAAGGATTTATCTGCCCCGGCCCTGCTCGCTGGGACAGTGACAGCCAGGACCTCGGGTCGTAGGTGTTACGTCAGAGTGTCCTCCCCCCGGATGGACATCTGCCCGGGTTTGAGATCAGAATTGCCAACCAAGGCTACCTGTCCGGTTATGCGGCTGGACACGCAGTCGCGCCATGACGTAGCAAACTCGGTGAAAAAACAGATGAGGCACCAACGAGAAGGTGTTGCTATGTACTCCATGACATAGGAGAAGCCATTGCAGTGACCTCCAGCCTGGCGAGCCAGACAGCAGCCACGCAGTAACCACTACACCGAGGATGGATTATGCATGCACTTTCCCTGGGTGAGCGGGAGATCAGGCCCAGACCTCACCTGCCTCCCCGCCCTCCCCCCCCAAGCCACACCCCCATTAATGTACGTACTCTGACAATAAATCTAAAATAACTGTGTATCTGATATCCGATCAAGGCTCAGACCTTGACCGGATAATCCATGAAGAAGTTTGTTCACAGCCAAGAGAGGGAATGTTGAAGGAAAGTTTTGATGGAAATTCTATATCTCCTGCTACATCAACTGTTTACCCAAATGGGCCAATTCTGCATCATTCTAGCCCCTCAGCGCTCTTCCAGCCCACGCTCAGTCGGAATGGTCATTACGTTCTTGGCAGCTCGCGTTCAATGTCTCAGAGCCTTTACCACACAACCTCTGCCCTAGCGCTGAAGATGTGGACCACTGCAAGGATGTAGGGCTACAGTATGAACGCATCATTCATGTGGGGCCATGGCAAGGTTTGCTTATACAAAACAATCGTTCAAGAGAAAAAGAATGTTGGTTATAATAGAACAGATTATAAAGGGTGTGTGTATGTGTGTGTGTCTGTGTCTGTGTGTGGGGTTGTGTGTGTGCATGCGTGTCTGTGTGTGCATGTGTGTGGGGTTGTGTGTGTGCATGCATGTCTGTGTGTGCATGTGTGTGTGCATGTGTGTATGTGTTGGTGTGTGTGTGTGGGTACATGTGTACATGTGCATGTGTGTGTGTGTAAGTGTGTGTGTGCTTGTGTATGTGAGAGTATGAGTGTGTGCTTGTGCGCATGTGTGTGGGTGTGGGTGTGTGTGTGCGGGTGTGTGTGAATGAGTGTGTGTGAGGGTGTGTGTGAGTGTGTGTCTGTGTGTCCGGGTGTGTGTGAGTGGTGGTTGCATGGGTGTGTGTGTGTGGGGCTGTGTGTGGGTGTTTGTGTGTGCGTGTGTGTGCATGTGTGTGCGTGTGTGTGGGTGTGATGTATAGATGTGTGGGTGTGTGTGTGCATGCACGTGGGTGTGTGTGTGCAAGAGTGTGTGGGTGGGTGCATGTGTGTGTGTGTGTGTGCGCGTGTGTGTATGTGTTTGTGTGTGTGTGTTGGTACACGTGTACATGTGCATGTGTGTGTGTAAGAGTGTGTGTGCTTGTGTGTGTGAGAGTATGAGTGTGTGCTTGTGCGCATGGGTGTGGGTGTGTGTGTGTGAGGGTGTGTGAGTGTGTGTCTGTGTGTGCAGGTGTATGTGTGTGTGGGGGTGCATGTGTGTGTGTGTGTGGGGGGGTGTGTGGGTGTTTGTGTGTGCGTGTGTGTGCATGTGTGTGCGTGTGTGTGGGTGTGATGTGTAGATGTGTGGGTGTGTGTGTGTGCATGCGCATGGGTGTGTGTGTGCAAGAGTGTGTGGGTGGGTGCATGTGTGTGTGTGTGCGTGTGTGTATGTATTGGTGTGTGTGTGTGGGTACACGTGTACATGTGCATGTGTGTGTGTGTAAGTGTGTGTGTGCATGTGTGTGTGAGAGTATGAGTGTGTGCTTGTGCGCATGTGTATGGGTGTGGGTGTGTGTGTGTGCGGGTGTGTGTGTGTGAGGGTGTGTGTGTCTGTGTGTGTGGGTGTGTGTGTGTGGGGGTGTGTGTGGGTGTTTGTGTGTGCGTGTGTGTGCATGTGTGTGCATGTGTGTGGGTGTGATGTGTAGATGTGTGGGTGTGTGTGTGTGCATGCGCGTGGGTGTGTGTGTGCAAGAGTGTGCGGGTGGGTGCATGTGTGTGTGTGTGTGTGTGTGTGTGTGTGTGTGTGTGTGTGTGTGTGTGTGTGTGTGTGTGTGTGTGTGTGCGTATGTGAAACAGCAGAGCAGTGCTCCCTGAACCCCACCCCCCACCATATGTACCCCTAACTGAGCTGAGAAGGTAAGTGCTGGCTGTTTCAGATGAGGCAGCCCCTACTCACGTCACCCACACTGCAGAAAGTGAGAAGCCTCAACCCCTCCTCTCCCCCGTCTTCCCCCCCCCCCACCCCACCACCATCCGCACCCCACCGATGTGAGCATTCCTTTTAATCCCTGACTCGTTATTCACACAGGGCTGCCTGGAGAAGTTCTCCTGCTGCTTGACTGATTTGATTGAGTACCAGACTGTGAGTATCTGGATGGAGGGAGGGAGGGAGGGAGGGAGGGAGGGAGGGAGGGAGGAAGAGGGTGCACCCCAGAGAGGAGTGGCAACTGTTTTGAGTCGTATTTCCTACAAAGTTCCCTCAGCAAAGATGTGGTAATCCATGAGTTCCTGCATAGATGCACGTCAGTTGAATTTTGGAAATTGAGGGAGTTTGTGGGGAATGTGGGGCAAGCACTTTCGTGGATGAAATAAACGGACTGACTATTTTCTAGATGGGGAGAAAACTGAAAATTCCCAGAGGCAAAGGGAGCTGGGAGTCCTCATGCGGGGGAGCCTGAAGGTCAACCTGCAGGTTGAGTCGAGGATGGAGAAGGCGAATGCGATGCTGGTGTTCATTTCAAGAGGAATAGAATCTAAGAGCAGGGATGTGATGTTGAGGCTTTACAAGGTCCTGGGGAGACCTCACGCGGAGGATTGCGAGTAGTTTTGGGCTCCTCGTTTGAGAAAGGACGTGGAGAAGGTTTCGCAGAGGTTCACAAAGATGATTCTCGTAATGATTATCATACAAGGAACGTTTGCCGGCTCTTGGCTTGTACTCGTTGGAATTTAGGAGAATGAGGGGGGGGGATCTCATTGAAATATTTCGACTGTTGAAAGGCATGGACAGAGTTGATGTAGAAAAGTTGTTTCCACACGGTGGGAGAGTCTGGGACAGGAGGGCACAACTTCAGGATTGAAGGGCGTCCACTCGGGACAGAGACTTGGAGGGATTTCTTCATCCAGAGGGTGGTGAATCTGTGGAATTTGTTGCCACTGGCGGGGGTGGAGGCTGGGTCGTTGGGTGTAATTAAGGCAGAGATTCTTGATTAGCCAGGGGCACCAAAGGTTACAGAGAGAAGGCCGGACAGTGGGAAAAATGGATCAGCTCGTGATTAATTGACGGGGCAGACGTGATGGGCTGAATGGCCTTTTTCTGCTCTTCGGTTGGCGTGGCGGTCAGCGTGGCGCTGTTACAGTGCCAGCAATTGGGACCGGGGGTTTGAATCCCGCGCTGTCTGTGAAGAGTTTGCACCCTCTCGCCGTGTCTGCATGGGTTTCCTCCGGGGGCTCCAGTTTCCCCCCACTTTTCAAAAAAACATACCGGGGGAGGGGTTGTAGGTTAATTAGGCATCACGGGCTCATGGGCCAAGAGGGCCTGTTACCGTGCTGTAGCTCTAAATGTAAATGAAATTAAAAATATCTCATGGTCTTGAATGAAGTTAGTGTAAGTCAGTGGTTCTCCACCTATTTTTCCCTTAATAATCCCTTACTATACAACCATATAAAAATCACAGGCCATCTCGGCCCCTCTAGTCCGCACTGATTTAAGCGATCTCCTCTAGCCCCATTGACCCACTCCCTGCTCATAACCCTCCAACCCCCTCACATCCATGCACTCATCCAACCTTCTCTTAAATGATAGAATTGACCCTGCCGCGACCACCTCTTCCAGAAGGTCATTCCACTCAGCCTCCCCTCTCTGAGTGAAGAAGCTCCCTCTAAACTTTTGCCCCCTAACCCTTAACTCACAACCCCTTGTTCCAATCTCGCCTCCCTTCAAGGGGAAGAGCCTATTCACATCTACTCTGTCTATCACCCTCATAAATACCTCCATCAAATCCCGCCTCAACCTTCTACGCTCCAATGAATAAAGATCCAGTCGACTCAATCTTTCTTTGTATTCTAGATACTGCAATCCAAGTCACATTTTAGTAAATCTTCTCTGCACCCTCTCTACCTTGTTGATATCCTTCCTCTAATTTTGGGACCAGAAATGGACACAATATTCCAAACTCGGCCTCACCATTGACCACAGTTTGCCGATGGCACACAAGGGACTAGCAGTTCACTCCTGCCTCTCGCCCTTCTGTTAAATTGGGGCAGTGCCAGCACCTCTCACCGTTTCTGGTCTTCTCAGTGCTTCAGTTAACTTTGCCTCTTGTATGTTTCAGACCCTTATCGACGTGACGCAAAAATCAGTCAGACAGCATCTGTATAATTTCATCAAGGAGTAAGTGGATTGTACTGGATTGTAGTCACATATATAAAACACATCACCGGGGAAACTCAGCACATCAAACAGTGTCCTTTAGAGGGCAAGGATGAAGCTGCCTAACCAATGCTTCAGGCTTGAGCCCTTCATCAGGGAATTAAGTTTCTCCAGTATTGAGCTTTTGCCTCAATCACAGGGTCTGTAGACTTGCCTGTCTCACCTAATCTAAAGTACCCTGTTGGGCCAGCTGAGTTTCTCTGGCTCTGGAGGCTTTCGTGTTGAACTTTCACGGGGTCTGGAGGCTTTCGTGTTGAACTTCTATCGTGTTCAGTGTCCGTTTTCTTACTGCCTCCCGGCCCGTTTCAAATTACTGTGTCCATGGCTGTATGTCTGCCTCCGTTCCCATTGTGCCATTCACAACATTCTCTTTGCCCCCCCTCCGCGGGGTCCATCCGCCTTTAAGCCTTTAAGCAGGCTTTAAGCAGCCCATTACAGGAGCTGATGGTGGTCTATTTTAAAGCTTTATACGGTCATTTGTTATAAAAATACCGCGATTTGCTTTCAACTGATCGGCGGTAAGTGCCCAATTGGGGGGAGGTCATCTTATTCAAAGGGAATCGCTCCAAGGTGAATATTCCTGTGCGCAAGTCACTCTGTTTAGTGGCACATGTGGTAGTAGTGATTCAAATTATGGGCTGAGTGGCTTTGTGGCCAAGTTTGCGGATGAGACAAAGGTCAATGGAGGAGCAGGTGGTGTTGAGGCAACAGGGAGGCTGCAGAAGGACTGAGACAGATTGGGAGGCTGGGCAGAGAAGCAGCAGATGAAATACAGTGTCGGAAAGTGTGCAGAAATGCACTTGGGTTGAAAAAAATAAACAGGTAGACTATTTTTTAAATGCGGAGAAAATTGAAAGTACCCAGATGCAGAGGGAGCTGGGAGTCCTTGTGTAGGATCAGTTGGAGGTCAACCTGCAGGTGGAGTCGGGCGTGAAGAAGGCGAACGCAAAGCTGGCATTCAGTTCAAAAGCAGGATGTGATATTGAGGGTTTACAAGGCACTGGGGAGACCTCACTCGGAGCATTGTGAGCAGTTTTAGGCTCCTTGTTTAAGAAAGGATGTGCGGACGTTGGAGAGGGTTTCAGAGGGGCTTCGCAAGGATGATTCCAGGAATGAGAAGGTGATCACGTGAGGACCTTTTGAGGATTCTTGGCCTGAACTCATTGGAATTCAGGAGAATGAGGGGAGGATCTCATCGAAACCTTGCGAATGTCGAAAGGCGTAGGCAGAGCAGACGTAGAAAGATTGTTTCCCCCATGGTGGGGGAGTCTAGGACCAGAGGGCACAACGTCAGGGCTGAAGGGCTCAGAACAGAGACGCTGTTCAGCCTTGGGGGGGGGGGGGGAACAGTGAATCTGCGGTATTTGTGGCCGCAGGAGGTCGTGGAGGCCGGGTCGTTGGGTGAATTTAAGGCAGAGGTGATAGATTTTTTTTATAATTTTTAAATCATATAACATCAATTATAACATATTCATACAGAAAGTATACAATCGAATAAGACCCCACCTCCCTCATCCACCCCACTGACACCCACCCTCCTCCCCCTTAATAAAATAAGAAAGAGAACCCCCCCCCCCATCCGCCGATTAGGTCAGCACTAACTCCCTTAATTACAAGAATGGGCTCTCGCCACTAGTGGCACGAGACTCCCGGAGGAGGAAAGCGGGAAAAAGAGAATCCGCGCCCCCCACCCCCCCGACAGAATATCACGATTTAATTTCAATCAGTCAATCAAGGTCTCTGTTGACTTGATCATCCTCAATTTCGATTTGAACCTCAGTCAGCTGTTGCCTTCCAGGTCCTAACCTGGGCAGAAAACTCAGGTCCTCAATTGTTTATAGACCACCTTCTCACTCTATTGGACTTTGCAACGACACAATAAAGACTTTTAAACTCTAGTAGTTTCTTGCGAAGCACTTAATAAATGTCATTCAAACACCTTAAGGACTTTTATCTTGTCTGTAATCACTTACGTGTTACAATCCTGGCATGCGACCTTCAATTGTGGTCGTCTAATTTGTCCGATCTCCAGTTCTTACTGACAATCATAAAGATTTTTTTAAAAAAAAGAGAATTTTGTTAAAACAGGCTTCTCTGGACCTTTTTATCAGCCGGCTGAGATGATTGTCAGAAAAAACAGAAACCGTCGTCCAGTGTTCACTCACCCATCACGTCGGGGTCACCAAATTGTTAGGTCTGCTTTGTTCATGAATGAGTGAGACAAACACCAGGCTGAGTCGAAATCAGGGTTCTTTGTTCTTTATTACCGGATTGTAACACTTGCGACTAACAAAGTTAGTCGGAGAATGCATTCTGCCGTTATCAGCAAAATGGTGATTTTTTTATACCCTTGGATACATGCTTAGAACATCATCATATCATTACTTGTCCAATGACTAAAACTGTTGCTATCCTTTCCCTGCTAGCTTCCTGCCTCTCAATCCATCAATGTCTCTCTTATCTTGTAAGTACAAGGATGCATTCTGTTACTCCTTAGTACTGGGTGACTCCTTCTCCGGTCCCATCTCATGATGTTTTACCTAACAGGAGTACAAGGACACCTCCCCTTCTTGTTACTGCCCTGTACAGGGTAACTCCCTACACATTCCCATCTCATGATGTTTTACCTTACAGTAAGGGAAGCTATTTCCAATTGACATTTATCACATATAGGATCGATATGAAAATAAAAGCGATGGAGTTTATCTTTAGACATATGAGCTCTATGAACAACTTTAAACTGTATCAGTGAATGTTTTGCACATAGAGAAGAGGAGTTTACCAGTCGCAGAATTTTATTCCAATTTTCATTGGAAATATGAAGGTTGAGTTCTCTTTCCCAATCATTTTTAAACTTTCCAAAAGTCTCAGAATTTATTTTTGTAATTATATTATATAATTTAGATATCACACCTTTTGGAGGGAATTTTGAATATAGTATATCCTCTAAAACAGTCGTAGTCTCCCGATTGGGAAAAGAGGGTAAAGTCGAAACTAAGAAACTCCTAATCTGCAAATATCGAAAGAAATGAGAAGTGGTTAATCCTCCCACTGTTTTCCAATGGTTTACCCAAACTATACTATGTTTAAATTTAGAGAAAATTAGAAACTCTGTCTATGAATCCCCTTCTAAGTTTGAGTTAACCTGGCGACCATTTATTCAATATTTTCATTTGTGGTGAGTTGATCTGGCTCTGTTTTCTTTTTATGATTATGTATGATAATTGGGCTGTTAGATGAGATCGGAGTGATCGGCGTGGTTTAGCTATATCGGTAGGTATTTTTTTTTAGTTTTTAATTCAGATTTGTTTTTTCTTCCTTTTTGGGGTTTTTTTTCTCTCTTTTTTTATATATTTTTATTAATTATATCTTTTTTTTAGAGATAGTTCATACCCTAAACTGATCAAAAAAAATTTTTTTATGATATATTTTTATTCTGCAATATTGTTTAATATCTCTGTATTAATTTGTTATTTACTATGTATTTTTCATATCTCTTTGAACTGTATGTGTTTATAAATTATAATAATAATAAAAAGATTGGAAAAGAAAGAATTAGAAGGGGGATTAAGTTAATAATAATAAGCACACGTGTAATGTGTACAAGTTCAGAAAAGTTTTTTGATTCACGGTCCAATTTCACTCCTCCATGTTCACTGGTATCAGGCAATTCTTATTCTGTGCACAGAATTTAATATTTGAATTTTCACTAAGCTCTAGTATTTAAAAGTAATTGATTACTGCTCATGAAGGTTCTTGTTGGTTTCAGAGAGATATTTGTTGCTCGTTGGACACAAACTGATTCCCTCCAATCAGTACTTCAGTGTTTTGCTGAAGAAACTTGCCCCATCAGGGTTTTCCAAATTAAAACCTCCTCTTCTGCAGGTCACCAGAATTCCTTTGTTTCCCTCATTTCAGATAATACACTCTAGCCAGCCATTTCCTCTTGTATGGACTAAAAGGATTTCCAACAGGCTGAACTCTGAACTCAACCAGTCTTCAACAAGCTGCCAGCTCGCCATGACTCTCTCTCTCTCTCACACACACACACACACACACACACACACACACACACACACACACACACACACACACACACACACACACACACACACACACACACACACACACACACACACACACACACAAAGCCCATTAGCTTCCTCTTGCAAAACCACATGTCCTTCTTAGAACTGCAAGCAGACAAATTGCGGCACCAGGCCCAAATTTCGGAGCCCGTTCATCTGTCGCTTTCAAAACAATAATCATTTACACCCGCTTTTGAAATTCTTCAGCAAAGCAGTCTCCTTGTTTTATTGTCTTTGCAAAGGCTCTTGGTGCCTGCATGATTTAATCTCAGCAAAACCCATGCATTTTAAGAGAGATCCATTTTATGAATGGTGTTTGTTTGTGACCTCCACTCCACCCCAAATATATCTCCTCCAAAAACTTGACCTACCCAATCTCGAACATTTGATGCCCTCTCAGTTAAATGTCTCTTGTTTTAAGTAATAAAAATTTTCTTTTTTTAAAAAAAAAGTAGCCAAAACATTTTCTCTTAATTTCATTATTAAGCCCATTTATATTAAAACAACTCTCACCAACCCCCTCTTGCATTGGAACCCCATAAAAACCTTCAATTACATTTGACATCAAGCAGAAATGAATAAGAAAAACTGCAAAAGCCCCTTGGGGAAAAAATTAAATACTGATAAGAACCAGTTGTACATCCCTCTATTGTGCAGGAAGTGGCCTTCACCACAACACAACAGGAGAAGATTAAAAATCTGACCCCCCCAGACAGAATCGATATTAAACCATTCATTTATAAGTATTAAAAGCTTCAAGGTCAAAGCATCAAGAAATGATTAAGATCAATGAGCAAGTGAATAAAGATTTTTTTGATTCCCTTGACTCAATCGTATGTCAAAGAATAAACATCCCCGCCTAAATAACATCCATTTACAAAAACTTAAGAATGGAGGTTTAGCTTTATCAAACTTTAGGTTTTATTATTGGGCAGTCAATATACAAACCCTTACGTTTTGGTTATTATGTATTAGAATAACAGTGAAGACTGAGCAATATGGATATCTCTGGATCTAATTCTGTTGGAAAATTTTCTCATTTCTCTTCTTGGATCCTCTCTTCCTAAATCTCTAAATTAACTAACAATATTTTTTTTAAATTCAATAAATTGCAAAAGTAAGAGTCCTTAAAGGAGTCCCAGATTGAGTTTGTTGTTGAGTCTGACAGTGGAAGAGAAGATCCTTACCCATTGAAGCTGATGAGGTGATATCTGGGAGCAAAGTCTTGGACCAGGCTTGGTATTGCCTCACATCTGTCAACGTAGACACTCCTAGGTGTGTAGCTGATGGTCACAGACACCTCGACGTGGATGAAGTCACCCCACCGGTAAATTTTGGAGGTGCGCTCCGCGGTCCAGTCAGCTGGGAGAAATGGCCACAGTTCAACACCGGGGGTTAAACCTTCCCCACAAATCCTCGAACAGAAGCTAACATTTAGATCTTACCATTCATCAGGCGCAGGGAGGACTGGACCAGCCCTCCTTTAGTCCGGAGGGGGATCAATGGGATTCGAGGGAGCCCCATTTGCCAGTCAACATTCACCTTTCTGCAAGACAATTGCCGACAACTCTCCAGTCTCTATTTGACAACCAGGACTGAGTGTACGGGGAGGAGGGGAAATAAAAGATTACCTGGGGTCATGGCATTCGATGGAAGCAATCGCCACTCTAGATTCCTCAACGGCTGATCCAACGTCCTGTGGCACCAGGTACAAGTGGGTAGAGTAGCGGAGCTGGTCCACAAACACCTGAAAGATATTCAGATTGGGCAGCACAGTTAGAGCAATGCTGACCCAGCCCCTTAAATATTTATTTTAATTTGTTTAAATTTAGACTTGCAGCACCTTAACAGACCTATCTGGCCCACAAGCCAGTGCCACCCAATAATCCTACACGTTTTTGAACAGCGAGGTATGTGACAGAGTATGTGGATATGTTTTTGGGAGTTAAATTGGGAAAGGTTTGTTAGAGTAGGTCACGTACAAACACTTGAAAACAGATCTCATTTAAAATACTGGAGCTCGGCCCCATGGTATACCATTTGGCTCCAGAGCTTTTACAAGAGCTTTTGAAGAGTGCTCAAGATACTTCACTAATTGATTGTTGTTTGCAAATGGCAACAGATGAAAGAGTATGTGGGAGCCACTGCTATCTGGAAGAGAACTTGCTGTTGTAAGAGGGTCATGTGGACAGAGACATCAAAGGAGAGGACTGGCTGTCCGGTCTTTCCCTTGGAATAGGAGAAACTCTGTGGTGACCTGAAAGAGGTTATCATCTGGAGAACCCTGAAGGGGGCAAGTTTCATCAGCAAGACACTGGAGTGGCTGATTAAAAAGGAATGAGTTGCAGTTGTCCTGGAACAAGAACAACTCTCTCTCTCTCTCTCTGAAAACCAACAAGAACCCTTCTGAGTGGTAACCATTTACCTGATAAGCACCAAAGCCTGGTGAACTTTATTAATGTTAACCTCTGTGCACAGTACAAGAATGGCCTGCAACCAGTGAGATTGGACTGTGAACCAAAGAACTTTGCTGAACTTGCACACACATTACATCCACGTGCGTGTTGGGCACTATCAGTTGCCCCAATAATTGCAAGGACAAAGACTCAAGGGGAACAATAGGCTTTATTGCACAGAAGACTTGAGCTGGCCCAGGTCCAAACTAGGGAAGGGAAAGGTGGTCCAAACTAGGGAAGGGAAAGGTGGCCCAATCTTTATGGCCTGGGTCCCAGGGAGGAGTCCAGGTAAGAGTATCAGAGGGCGGGCCAGCCCAGCCCAAGCCAATTAGCATATCCAATCCATACCATTATAGTGCGCTTAGCATTAGAAGGGGGTTAAGTGAGTCAATAGAGATAAATTAAAGTTTGATTCTATTTCCATGTTCAAAGATAATTAAAAGCAACTTTTGTTTAAGTAACCTTTCATCGTGGTGCATATCTATTGCTGCTGGGTTTTGGGGTCCTCTGGACTCTAACAGAACATTCTCCCCATGTCTGGGTGGATTTTCCCCAGGGGCTCCGGTTTCCAAACATAGGGGTGTAGGTTAATTGGGTGCAAATTGTGCATGTGCAGTATAGACTTGAGCTGGAATGGTCTGCTACCATGCTGTAATTCTAACTTTAAAAATTTAAACCGGGGCTGTAGGTTAACTGGGTGTAAATGAACAGCAAAGATTCGTGGGCCAAAAGGGCCCATTACCATGCTGCAGATCTAAATTTAAAATGTAAACATTGAGGACAGGTCCCAAAACAGGTTACAGAGGAAAAGTTGAGACACACCATTAGAGTCAGTTGAATAGAGAACACACGTTACCCTCACCATCACAGCGAGGTCACAGTCCAAGAGGTGACAGCGAAAGAGAGTCACGTTCGTCTCAGTGTCCACCCACACAGTGGGGCAGCGGGTCCAGCCAAGCATTAGCACGACGGCTCGAACCGGCCGCTCTGTCCTGAGGAGCCCCAGCCTGACCAGCACCGACAGCCCGCGCTCCCCACACCAAGCCACGACAGGCAGCGAGGACGAGGAGGAGGAGGGACCCGCCCATGGGGGAGAATCCAGAATCCAGGCAGCTCCAGCCCTGTTCCACGGCAGCCGCTGGAGTTCCTGGCCCTCCCAGCGAAACGGGCAAACTGCCCCGGCTGACAGCAGTATTGAAAGCAGGAGCAACATCGCTGACCCTCTTCCTTCCCACCTGCCCAGAAACAATGAGAGAGAGAACTGCCTGCAACCCAGTTCGATTCACCTCAGCCCTAAACAGTCCATAAACCCTGTCCAATGGGAGGCTGCTGGTCAATGTAAACAACTAACTAATCACATGCATACCTCACTCCAGACCACAATGAAGTTAATTGGCATGAACAAGGCACCAAATGTGTTGTTTTGCAGCAGGATCACTGTGCAAACATTTATATAAACTACCTTACAAAATAAATAATATTAGTGCAGAAAAGTGAGGCCGAGTCTGTGGTTCATGGATCATTCAGGAATCTGATGGCGGAGGGGAAGAAGCCATCCTTGGGCGCACATCTTCAGGCTCCTGGAGCTTTTCCCCGATGGGAGCAGAGCTAAGAGGGCACGGCCTGTGTGGTGATGGGGGTCCCTGAGAATGAGGCTGCTTTTTTTAAGACACCGCCTCATGGAGTCCGGTGCCTGTGATGTCGCAGGCCGAGTTAACAACCGGCTGGAGTTTATTCTTGCCCTGAGAGTTGGCGCCCACCGTACCAGGCAGCGTTGCAACTGGCCAGAACGCTCCCCGTGATCGACCTGTAGGAGTTTACGAGAATTTTTGGTGATGAACCGAATCTCCTCAAACACCTCACAAAGTCTAGCCGCGGCGAGCCTTCTTCGTGATCGCATCAACGTGGAGGCTTCGGGAAAGATCCTCGGAGAAGTTGACCACCAGGAATTTGAAGTTCTTTACCCTCTGCACCACTGACCCCTTGATGAGGACTGGGTCATGTTCCCCCGACTCCCTCTTGAAGTCTACAATCATCTCCTTGGTTTTGCAGTCGTTGAGCGCAAGGTTGTTGTCGTTGCACCATTCAACGAGCTGATCCAGCTCCCTCCTGTACATTTCCTCATCGCCATTTGTGATTCTGCCGACAACTGTGGTGTCATTGGCAAACTTGTAGACGGCATTGGAATTGTGCCTGGTCACACAGTTGTGGGAGTATAACAAGTAGAGCAGTGGGCTAAGCATGGACCCTTGGGGTGCGCCTGCGTTGATGATCAGTGAGGAGATGTTGTTTCTAATTTTTGGTTTTCCAATGAGGATCCAGTAGCAGAGGGGGTACAGAGGCCCCAGGGTTTGTAGCTTCTTGACATTAAAGAGACTCAGAAGTGCGGCACAGTTAACGTGGTGGTTGGGTTCGAATCCCGCACTGCCTGTAGGGAGTCTACATCCTCCCCATGTCTGCGTGGGATTTCCCCAGAGACTCCGGTTTCCTCCCACCAGGGTTGCAGGTCATTTTGGGTATAAATGGGCAACATGAGCTTGTGGGCATTAAGAGCCTGCTACCGTGCTGTTACCATACATTTAAAGAAACACGACAGGTACTCAGTGGCTCTCTCATCCCAGAAGAAATCAGTGAGTCAGAATGAGCAGAAATGGGTCCAATAGTGGCCTGGAGGCGAATCCACGGACTCCCGGTGTCTCTGAAGGGTCTCTCCATTGCTTCTCTTTCTCTCGTATTGTAAGGGGCGCCAGGCAATGCTCTTGGCGACTTTCTGTTTGCATACAGCAAGTAAAAGTTGAAGTACATCATGAATATTACATTTTTCAGATCAGATATAATTTATTGTCATGTAACAAAACAGGAATGTAGTATTACATGAAGTTGCCTTTAGTCTGCCGTAAGGCAAACCAAGAGTCGCTGTGAGCATTGGCCGGCGCCCCTTGCGGTCAGAGAAGGAGAAGCAAAAGAGAGTTGTCGTCCCCCCACCGTGTCCGTGGATTCGCCTCTAGAGCTCCCGTCTTCACCAGGTCCTAACCTCCTCCACGATGATGAAGTCTTCAGCGCCCCAGGGGTGCCCTCCTCCCCCTCAGCACCCTCTCGAATCCTGGTTCTGATACCCAGTTCTCGTGAGCCAGCAGCTGGTCCGTCTTGTTACAAGATAACAAAAGGAACCTTTGAACTGTCAGGCATATTATCCATGCAAACCAACATTGAGTTACAGTCACCATTTAGAACATGGAACATTACAACACTTGTACAGGCCATTCGGCCCTCGATGTTATGCTGACGCATACTTACCCCCCAAAAAAACTCCCTACTTCATAATCCCTCCATTTTTCTTTCATTCGTGACCCTGTCTTAGAGTCTCTGCACCCACACAACTCTCTGTGTAAAAAAAAACACCCCTGATATCTCCCCTAAACTTCCCTCTCTTCACTTTGTGCAGACGTCCTCCGGTGTTCGCTACTCCAACCTGAGATATCAGAGATATCTTATCTCTGCCTCTCAGAACCTCAAAGACCTCTATCAAGTCTCCTCTCATCCTTCTTCGCTCCAAAGAGAAAAGTCCCAGCTCTGCTACCCTTGCCTCATAAGACTTGTTTCCCAATCCAGGCCAGCTCCTGGTAAGTCTCCTCCGCCCCCTCTCCCTAGCTTCCACGTCCTTCCTTTAATGAGGCAACTAGAGCTGAACACAATAATCCAAGTGCGGTCTCACCAGAGATTTGTAGTTGCAACAGAACCTCTCTACTGAAATCAATTCCTCTATTAATGAAGCCCAACATCCCATAATCTTTCTTAACTACCTATCAACCTGACAGATGTAAACAAATCTGCCAACTTGCACATCTTTTGATGGAGGAAATTCTGTATCTAATCCCTGCTACCACTGTCCAGGCAGTGGGTGATGGGACAGTTTAGATGGAGCTTTCCTCTGGCTCACACCATTCAAATCCTGCCCTGGGAGTAAATGTGGAGGGAGCTTTACTCAAGATCCAACTATTCTAATGGAAAGCACGGCCCCATGGTTGAAGTAAAAACATAATACAGCAGGGTCAAACTGACCCACCTGTACACCCTCCCTTATCCACCTCCTGTCAGTGGGACCGTGCTCCTCCCCCATCCCACCATTTTGTTCGGGCATTTTGCTCATACCTCGATGAAGGCCTCAAGCCCAAAATGTTGGCGATGCATCCTTTACCTTTGCTACGTAAAGTACTCTGTTCGACCTGCTGAGTTTCTCCGGCATTCAAATCCTACCCTGAGAGTGAATGTACAGGGGGCTTTACTCTGTATCCCACTGGTAGATTCTGCCCTGGGACAGAATGTTGAGCTTCACTCTACAATCCACCAATTTGACCCTACCTTGGGAGTGAACGTAAAGGGAGATTGACTCCGTACTGAGACCATTACTGAAACCTTTCTCTCTGCTGTCGCACGGATGGATATTGTCTGATGGAAGCCCGTCACTTTGTGACACAGTTTACTCCCCTCGTTCAGTTCGGAGATGTTTTTCATAGTTGGCTCTGTGTTTCCAGGATGTGGTCAGAAGGCTCTGCTCCACCCACACTGCTGTTCCTCTTGCAAGAAGCCGTTCGCTCGGCTAGAACCCGTAGCTTTCAGCCTCTCGTGAAGACAATGGGCCACTGACGGGCCCTTCCTGAAGACATTTATTCCTTCACTGCACGGATATCAGGCAAAGATGACCATCTCCATTGATTTTGAGGAGTGCCTGAAGGACTCGCCAAGGTTCAGGTAGGGCCAATGTACATAAGGCATGGTGTTAACGACTGGCCAGTGTAGACACCCTCCGCTCTATCCTCACATTCTCTTCATGTGATTCCCTACACCAGATGTCATGTGCACAGAAGCATTAAGCCAGATATAATTTCCATTACAGCATGGAAACAGGCCATCTCGGCCCTTCTAGTCCACACCCAACCAAGTCCTCTCCTCTAGTCCCACCTACTTGCACCCTGCCCATAACCCTCCATTCCCCTCCCATCTATATACCTATCTAATTTTTCCTTCAATGACAAAATGGACCCTGTCACCACTACGTCTCCCGGAAGCTCATTCCACACAGCCCCCACCCCCCACCCGAGTGAAGAGGTGTTACTTCTAAACTATCCCCCTCATAATCTTAAATACTTCTATCCCCCTCTCAGCCTTCTACACTCCAAGGAATAAAGGCCTAATCTTTGTAATCTAGATGCTGTAACCCAAGTAACATTTTCGTAAATCTTCTCTGCACTCTCTCCATCTTGTTGATATCCTTCCTATAATTCGGTGACCAGAACTCCATATTTGGCCTCGCCAATGTCTTGAACAATCTCAACATCACTTCCCAACTCCTGTATTCTATGCTTTGATTTATAAAAGCCAACATACTAAAAGCCTTCTTCACCACCCAATCCACATGAGATTCTACCTTCAGAAAACAATGAACCATTATTCCTTGATCTTTCTGCTCCTCTGCCTTCCTCAATGCCCTCCTATTTACTACGTATGTCCTGTTTTGATTATTCCTTCCAAAATGAAGCCCTTCACACTTCTCAGTGTTAAACTCTATCTGCCATCTTTCAGCCCACTCTTCGAAGCAGTCCAAATCCCTCTGCAATCTTTGAAAATCTTCTTCATTATCCACAATTCCACCTATTTTAGTATCATCTGCATATTTACATCCAATTTACCACCTCGTCATCCAGATCATTAATGTATATGACAAACAGCAAAGGACCCAATACAGATCCCTGAGGTACACCACTTGTCACTGGCCTCTCGCCTGACAAACAGTTATCTACTTCAACTCTCTGGCATCTCCCTTCAAGCCACCATTGAATCCATTTGACCACCTCAAAGTTAATACTTAGCAGCTGAACCTTCCTAACTAACTGTCCATACGGAACCTTATCGAAGGCCTTACTGAAGTCCATATAGACCACATCCACTGCTCTACCCTCATCAATGTTCCTAGTCACCTCTTGAGAAAATTCAACAAGATTGGTCAAACATGACCTTCCATGCACAAATCTGTGTTGAGTGTTCCTGATCAGACCCTGTCTCTCCAGATGCTTATATATTATCTCTAAGAATATAGAACAGTACAGGCCCTTCGACCCTCAATGTCATGCTGACCTACTCAACAATCTAATCTTTCCCCAGCTCACACCTTGCATTCATATGCCTGTCTAAGTGTCTTTTAAATGCCCCTTATTGTCTCACCCTTCACCATCACCACATTCCCGGCACCTACAACTCTCTGTGTGAAAAAAAACACCCCTGACGTCTCTCCTATCTCACAACCCTCCATTTCTCTTTCATCCGTGGGCCTGCCAAAGAGTCTCTTAAATGCCCCCTATTGTTCCAGCCTCCACCACCACACCTGGCCAATACTTTCCTGGCCCCCACAACTCTCTGGGTGAAAGAAAACGCAGCCCTGATGTCTCCCCCTAAACTTCCCTCCTTTCCCTTTCTACAGACGTCCCCTGGTGTTGGCTGATCCTGCCCTGGGAAGCAGGCGTGTCCACTGTTCATAACCTCGTAGCTCTCTCTCATCCTCCTTTGCGCCAGAGAGAAAAGCCCCGGCTCTGCTTGCCTTGCGATTTTGGGAATGTAATCGTGCCTGCACATTGTCTTCAAAGCAACCAATTTGCTTCTGGTCTGGGGCCGTCCGCCAAGCTGGCTGTGGGCCGTTTAATCCTTGAAATGTTGACCTTGTGCAATCAAAGGATAATGTTGTTCAGGAAGAGGCCATTCATCCCTTTGACCTCATGGTAGTGGTGTGAAAGAGCTGATGATTGAACATCTCTGACCAGATTCTTCACCTTTGTACAGGGGGTATTGTAAGGGTATGGATCTGGACTGTGAGGCAGTGCTCTAATATGTAGCTGGCTTATGATATGGCATTGTCTTTCTTTAAATCATATTGGTGAATCTGATGAGGATTGTATTCCCGGCCGAGGGCCTTCTGTTCTTCCCCCTGCACCTTTTCCCTCCCCCCCACCCCTAACCTCGGTGTGCTACATTGAAGTAAAACACAAAAATCTACAGTCACCACGGTCGATGTGAAAACACAAAGATGGAGAAACTCAGCAGGTCAAGATGTTATAGGTAAAAATACATAACTGAAAAGAAAGCTTTTGGCCCTCATAAATCAAAGTGTTGAGCACTGTGTTATGGTGAGGTTCTTCAAGATGTTGGTGGGGCCGAATTTGGAGCATTGTGTGAGGTCTCATCACCTAATTACAGGAAGGATATCAGTGAGATTCAAAGAGCACAGAGAAGATTTACTAAGATGTTGCGGGTCTTCAGGACTTGAGTTCCAGGGAAAATTTAAACAGGCTGGGACTTTATTCCCTGGAGTTTAGAAGAATGAGGGGAGGTTTGATCGAGGTTTACAAGATTATGTGGGGTACGGACAGAGTGGATGCGAGTCGGCTCTTTCCACTTAGATTGGGGGAGATAAATGCGAGAGGACACAGCTTTAGAAAAGTTTAGGGGCAAGTTCTTCACTCAGTGAGTGTGGAACGAGCTCCCATCGGCCGTGGCGAATGTGGGCTTACTCTTAAGTTTCAGAATCAGAACTTATTGTCACAAACAAGACATGAAATTCGATGTTTTGCAGCAGCGTGTCATAGAGCAAACATTCATATTACAACATTACCATAAAAAATAAAAATAATAGTTCACAAAAAGTAAGGCAGTGTCTTTGGTTCATTGATTAAGAATAAATTGGATAGATACGTGGTTGAGAAAGGTCAAGAGGCTGATAGAATTGGGTGCAGGTCATTGGGGCTAGTAGAATGATGTTTCAGCACAGACTAGAAGGGCTGAATAGCCCATTTTTTTTCTCTGTTTTGCACAGTCAGTTTGTTCACATTTCTCTCTTCTGTCTCCATGTTGTTTTCTTGCTTACAGTTACAGATAAGTAGAAATTCTGCCTGACCCACAGGAAAATAGAAATAAAAAGAATCTCAAGGCTGTATGTGACATCATGAACGCGCTCTGTTCTCGCTGCTGCATCAGGAAACAGGTAGTGGTTCCACTAGACACGTGAAAAAGTTAGTGGACACAGCCCAGGACATCGCAGGCAAAAACCCTCCCCCACCATCGAGACCATCTATGGGGTGGGGGGGACGCTGCCGTCAGAGGGCAGCAGCGCTCACCAAGGATCCCCCGCCACCTAGCACATGCTCTGCTCTCGCTGCTGCCGTCGGGAAAGAGGTCTCGGGGCCACAAGACTCTCACCACCAGATTCAGGAATAGCTGCCCCCCACCACCACCAGACTCCTCAACGGCAAACTCAATCAGGGACTTTTAATTTGCTCAATATTTATTACTGAATATTTATTTTCTGCATTTACACAGTTTATTTATATTTCCTTTTGTATACATTTCTTTATTCTTAAGTACAGTTTAGTTACCCATAACTAGGAATTCTGTCTCACCCGCGGGAAAATGAATCTCAGGGTTGTATGAGATGTCACGTGTGTAGATTGACTACAGATCCCATTGATTTGCATCAAGGGAACTGTTCACACTAACCATCTGAGACTCTAGTATTTCACTGAACAATAGTCATTTATATATTTGTCCTGGGCATTGTCTGTACATGTGTTATGTCAGGTTATGTGTCTGCGTGTTTTGTACCGAGGACTGGAGAACGCTGTTTCGTCGGATTGTACTTGTGCAATCAGAGGACCACAAACTTGACTTGACTTGACTGTCCTAAATTAATCCCACTGCCACATTCTCCCCAAACAGCTCTGTATCAATCCGAAAGTAATCTAATTGTGTGGACAAAGAGTTGAATTGAGGGGAATGTGGGAGAGTGCCGAAATGGGATTGCTTTCTGAGTCACCATTGGCATGATGGGCCAAACAGCCTCTCATTGAGTTTGTCATTGAGGAATCCAATGGTGGATGTGGGTAGCAGCTGTTCCTGAACCTGGTGGTGTAAGTCTCGTGGCACCGAGACCTCTTTCCTGGTGGCAGCGGCGAGAACCGAGCGTGTGCTGGGTGACAATGGCTGCTGCTCTCTGACGGCATGGATGTCCTCAATGGCTGGGGGAGGGTTTTGCCCGTGACATCCTGGGCTGTGTCCACTATGTTTTTCAGAGCTTCACGCTCGGGGGTATTGGGGTCCCCGTACCAGACCATGACGCAGCTGGTCAGCACACTAGTCCCCGAAAACTGGGACACGGGATCCAAAGGGACGGAGGAGGAATTCATTCCCCAAGGGAAGCTTGGGAATTTTCTGTGGAAGCTGAGGCCAAAATCTTATCAGTGGAGGAGCAGGTCAGGGAAGAAGGCAAGTTGTTCACTCCTGCTCCTATTTCCTGTGGTGTGGGGAGGTGTGAGGGAACATCTTTTCTTTGGATGGTGGGAGTCAGGTGTGAGGGGAAGTTAGTGAGTGGTTCTCATCTGGAAAAAGATTCGAAAGGAGGCTGTGATCGTTGTCAAAACATAGAAATGCTGGAGGAATTCAGCGGGTCTCACAGCGTCCAGCACCGTGAGGAAGGACTTAGTCCCGAAATGTCGGCAATATACCTTCATCCCCAACGGACACTGCTTGACCAGCTGAGTTCCTCTATCACAGTAGTTCTCAACTTTTTCCACTCACATCCCACTTTAAGTCATCCCAAGGCCATCAGTGCTCTGTGATTAGTAAGGAATTGCTTAAGTTGGGATGTGAGTGAGAAGGGAAGGTTAAGAATCACTGTTCTAGACCCAATTGTTTCTGAAATATTTTGCTTGAGAAAAATTGTCTTTGGCCTTTGGAACTCTGAAACAGTGCACAGAATGTTGAGGGACAATTAAAACAGTGGTTTTCAAACTTTTTTTCTTTCCACCCACATACCCTTGCTAATCACCGTGCACCAATGGCATAGGTCATGCTTAAAGTGGGATGTGAGTGCAAAGAAAAAGGTTGAGAACCACTGCTGTAATCATCCCTCATTGACTCGTTATGTGCACCGTTTCAGAACTCCAAAGGGAATGACAATTTTTCTCAAGCAAAATGTTTCAGTAACAATTGGGTCTAGGGCAGTGGTTCTCAATCTTCCCTTCCCACTCACATGCCACCTTAAGCAATCCCTTACCAATCACAGAGTAACGATGGCGTAGGGATGACTTCAAGTGCACTTCTGTGTTCATCTGGAAAGCCCTGCTGGTCAGGGGGTGATGGATCCAGGGCGTTCAAAAGGCCTTCAATTAGTCGAAGGATCGCGGTAAAAAGTATTGCTTTGTGACACCGCTGAAGTTGCTCGGAAGGGAGCCAGTGCAGATTTGATGAGTCAAATCGCCTCCTTCCATATAAAAACATTACTCTTGTACAATTGTTGTGTTGAAAGTTGGGAAGTGTTTGAAGAAATCGTTCCTAGTGCAGGAGGCTCAGTAACCACACCACAGAGGTTTAACATGCTGAGCAAGAGAACAAACTGCAGGAGGAAGTAGATTTTTGTTTAACAGTAAGTACTCGAAAAGTATGATGGAAGCCAATATTGAACCAATGCGAACGAATCCCACTAGCCCTCATTCCCAATATAATCCCACCGCCCCATCCTTTAGGAAGGGAAACCCAGAGGTGTAGAATCCAGTGATCATTGGGGGATCCAAGGTGGAGAGGGGAAGCAAATTGATGCTCTTGGGAGTCTCTATCTCGGAGGATCTTTCCTGAACCCAACACACCAATGGCATCATGAAGAAAGCCCGTCAGCGTCTTGACTTCCTCAGGAATTTGTGGAGGTTGGGCATGACATAGGAAACCCTGGAAAATTTCCACAGTGGTGCGGTGGAAAGGGCGCTGACCGACTTCATCATGGTCTGGTACGGGGACACCAATCCCCTCGAGCGTAAATCCCTGCAAAAGGTAGTGGACACAGCCCAGGACAACCACAGGCAAAACCCTCCCCCGCCATTGAGAACATCTATGGGGGGGACACTGCCATCAGAGGGCAGCAGCGATCACCACCTAGCGCACACTCTGTTCGCGCTGCTGCCATCAGGAAAGAGGACTCGGGGCCACAAGACTTGAACCCCCCCCCCAGGTTCAGGAACAGCTGAACCATCGGACTCCTCCACCATCGGACTCCTCAACAACAAACTCAATCAGGGACTCATTTAAGGACTCGCACTTGTGCACTTTATTTATTACTGAAGATTTATTTTCTGCATTTGCACTGTCAGTTTGTTTACATTTACTTTATTTCGTTATATTCCTTTCTTTTGTATGTATTTCTTTTTCTTGAGTACAGTTTACAAGTGCCGGTAATGAGAATTTTTTGCCTGGCCCGCAGAAGAAGAATCTCAGGGATGTCATGTCTGGCAATGAAATTTGAACCTGACCCAGATTAATCCCGTTGCCACCGTTCTCTCCAAACCGCTCTGTATTGATCCGAAAGTCATCTATTTGTCTCCCTATCGCACCGTTTCAATTCCAAACCCTCTGAATCAAGGAGCCCTTCATTAACTCCAAACTAATTCCACTGCCCTATTTTCTCCAGCAGCCCAGAATCAACCCCAGAGTCCCCTCCTATACCTGAAATCGTTACGGACTGCAACATGGTTACCGTAGCAGCTATTGCAAATGCTGTTACATCGCGAGCAACCAGGGTTTGAATCTGCCGCTGTCTGTGAGGAGTTTGTACGTTCTCCAGGGGCTCCAGTTTGTATTTTGGAAGAAGGCTGAGTACAGGGTTAATGGAGGTATACCTAAGAGTATGGGTGAACAGAAGGACCGTGGGAGTCCAAATCCATACACCCCTCAAGTTTGCTCTGCAGGTTTATAGGATAGTTAAGAAGGGCTACAAGAAGTTGGGATTCTTTAATGGGAGGGCTGAGTGCAAGAGTCGAGAGTTCACGTTGCAACCTGACAAGTCTCTGGTGAAACTGCACTTCAGAGCATTGTGTTCAGTTCTGGCCACCTCATTATCGGAAGGAAGTGGAAGCCATGGAGAGGGGGCAGAGGAGATTTACCAGGATGTTGCCTAGATTGGGAAACGTCTTATGGGGCGAGGTTAGCAGAGCTGGGACCTTTTTCTTTGGAGTGTAGAAGGATGAGAGGAGACTTAATGGGGGTCTGCAAGACCCTGAGAGGCTTGGACAGGATAGACAGTCAGTGCCTGTTTCCCAGGGTGGGAAACACCAGAGGACATGTGTACAAAGTTTAGAACATAGATTGCTACAGTATAGTACAGGCCCTTCGGCCCTCAATGTTATGCCAACCCATATATTCCCTTCCAAAAAAAAGGTACTAAACCCTCCCTACCCCATAACCCTCTATTTTTCTCTCATCCATGCGTCTGTCTCTCTTAAATTCCCCTAATATTTCAGGCTCCACCACCATCCCCGGCGAGGCATTCCAGCCCCCCAAACTCTCTGTGTAAAAAACCTACCCTTAGGAGTAACATAAAAGAAAGCTTCTTCAGTCAGAGGGGGGTGGCTGAGTGAAATGACCTTCTGGAAGAGATGGTCACAGTAGGGTCAAATTTTGTCATTGAAGAGAAAGTTGGATGTGAGGGGATTGGAGGGTAATAGGAAGAGAGCAGGTAGGTGGGACTAGTGGAGTTTCACTTAAATCAGCGCAAACTAGAAGGGCCAATATGGCCTGTTCCCAAACTGTAATTGTTATATGGTTAACTTTGTACAGGCGTTCTTTGCTGTTTGCTGATCTTCCCTTGGGCGTTCACCCTGTCTAGGCCTCTCATAATCTTGATCAAGTCTACTATCAACCTTCTTCGCTCCAAAGTCTGCCTCACAAGACTCGTTTCCCAATCCAGGCAACGTCCTGGTGAATCTCCTCTGCCCCCTCTCCATACCAACCACATCCTTCCTGTAATGAGGTGACCAGAACCGAGCATCATACTCCAAGTGGGGATCTCACCAGAGATTTGAAGAGTTGCAACAAATTAGGGGAGACATCAGGGATAAGGAGTTGTGGGCGTCTGGATTGCCTTGATGAGGGGGCGCAAGCCCGAAACGTTGGTTACGATTCTCTGCTCCATAAAGTACACTGTTTGATTTGCAGAGTTTCTCCAGCATCGTGTTTTCATCCCACCCCCCTCATTCTCAATATGCTCCACAACCAGTGGGCTCCTCGTTTAAGAAAGCATGTGCTGGCATGAGAGAGAGGGTTCAGAGAAGATTCACAAGAATGAAGGGATCAGCCGATGAAGAATGTTCAATGGCTCTTGAACGGGATGCCATGATGTTCAGAAGAAGAAGGGGGTCTCAAGAGAAGCATTTAGAAGATCGAAAGGCCTGGGCAGAGTAGACGTGGCAAAGTTGTTTCCCATGGTAGGACAAAGGGGACACAACTTTAGGAGTGAAAGGCACCCATTTAAAGGCGAAGGAATCTCTTTAGCCAGAGGGAGGTGGATTTGCTACCATGGATGAGTTTGGAGGCCAGGTCATTGGGTGTGTTTAAGATAGGTTCTCGATTAGCCAGGGCATCAAAGGTTATGGGGAGAAGGCCGGGCGGATGGGGCCGAATGGGGAAATGGATCAGCTCGTGATGGTGGGGCAGCCTCGTTGGGCTGAATGGCCCATTTCTGCTCCTTATGATAAAGAGATTGGCCCCTCGGAGGGTCTGCTGATCATTATAAATCCGCCTCCTGGATAGAAGTGGAAGAATCTGAGTGAATGACGTTCCCCGAGAAAAAGGGAGATGTGCACGTCCTATCCATTTGCATACCTGGTGAGGAGACTTTAGGGATATCCTGAAAGTCCCTCTAGCAAAGAAATTCTTCTGTTACCCATTCCAGCCTACTTGTGACTCCAGGTCTACAGCAATGTATGTAAAGACGGGCAAAGGAACTGCTCAGGTTAACCATCTGAGACTCTCGTATTCATGAAACAATATTTATTTACACAGTTTTGGTCACTGAACTACAAGAAAGGTATCAATAAGGGGGCAGAGAAGATTTACTAGGGTGTTGCCCAGACTGAGTTACAGGGAAAGGTTCAACAGGTTAGGACTTTATTCCCTGGAATGTTAAAGATTGAGGGGAGATTTGATGGAGGTGTTTAAAATTATGAGGGGGACGGACAGAGTCAATGCAGGTCAGCCTTTTCCACTGAGGGTGGGTGAGATACAAACCGGAAGACATGGATTAAGGGTGAAAGGTTTAGGGGGAGCATGAGGGGGATCTTCTTCATTCAGAGAGCAGTGGGGGTGTGGAACAAGCTGCCAGCTGAATGTGGGCTCAATTTGAACATTTAAGAAGAATTTGGAACGGTACCTGGAGGGGAGGGGTCTGGAGGGGGTATGGACTGGGTGCAGGTCAGTAAGCATGGTTCAGCACAGACTAGAAGGGCCAAAGAGGCCTGTTTCTGTGCTGTAGTGTTCTGTATGAATACTTGCCCTGCGTGTGTATTGTCTGTCTGTCTGTGTGTTACGCCTGGCTGTGTGTATGCGTGTTTTGCACCGAGGACCTGTTTCATCGGGTTGGACTGGTTCGATCGGATAACAATAAATTTGACTTGACGTGAACCTCCACTGCCCTTTCTCTGATTCCAAGGGTGATAAATTCTAATACTAAATTTAAATTTAGACATACAGCACAGTTTCGGCCCACAGGCCTGTGCTGGCCATTTGACCTACAACCAATTGACCTCCAGCCCCCAGTACCATGGAAGGAAACCGGAGCACCCGCCAAAAACCTACGCAGTCTCGGGGAGAACATACAAACTCTTTACAGACAGCACCAGATTCGAACCTCGGTCCCTCCTCGATGGAGGGCCTTGCTGAGGTTTGGGAGGTGGGTGGTGGTCTTTCTGCCGCGCTTGGTTGCCCTGCCTCACTGAGACCCGCCTCCTGAGGCGTGAGAAGTTTGAGGAGATTTGGTATGTCACCAAAGACTCTCAAAAACCTCCACAAGTGGAGAGCATTCTGGACGGTTACATCACTGTCTTTTACAGAGGCGACAACGCTCAGGACAGGAAAAAAATCTCCAGAGGGTTGTTAACTAGGCCTGCGACATCATGGGCACCAGTCTTCACTCCGTCAAGGACGTCTACATGAGGTGGTGTCTTAAGAAAGCAGCCTCTATCCTCAACGACCCCCCCACCCCCACCACCCAGGTTTTGCCTTTTTCACTCTGCTACCATCGGGGCTGCATTGAGACCATCCTACGTAACGGCATCACCACCCAGTTCAGGAACTGCACCATCCCAGAATGCAAGTCCCACCAACGGATAGTGAAGACTGCTGAGGGGATTATTGGGGTCTCTCTCCCTGCCAGGACGGACATTTATAATGGCCTGCTGTTTGCGGAAAGCCCCGGACATCGTGAAGGACTCCACCTACCCTTCCCGCAATCTGTTCTCCCTCCTGCCGTGCGGGAAGAGGTACTGCAGCGTTTGGGCCCTCACGACCAGATTACGAGGCAGCTTTTTCCCCCCAAGCCATGAGGCTTCTGAACTCCGGGGACACAGGGCCAGCATATGGAACATGATATTTATTTTTTTTAAATTCTGATGTAATTTATCCATGTAAATAACCAGCTCCATGGTCCGGAGAAACACTATCTCGTTTTCACTGGTAACAGGGATTCTCAACCTTTTTCTTTCCACTCGCATCCCACTTGTCATCCCTAGGCCATCAGTGCTCTGTGATTAGTGAGGGGTTGCTTAAGGTGGGATGTGAGTGGAAAGAAAAAGGTTGAGAACCATTGGGCTTTGGTATGAATGACACATAAATGTAACTTGTAAAGGGTCCAGGAGCCTGAAGACAAGCACTCAGAGACACAAGGACGGCTTCTTCCTCTCGGCCATCAGATTCCCGAATGATCAATGAACCAAAGGCCCTGCCTTACTTTTCATGAACTATTTCTATTTATTTTTGTAAGGTGGTTTCCGGCATCAGAGGCCACAGTTTAAGAATATGAGGGTCGGCCATTTAGAATGGAGCGGAGGGAAAAACCTTTTCACCCAGGGAGTTGTGGATCTGTGGAACACTCCGCCTGAGAAGGCAGTCGAGGCTAATTCTCCAGATGCTTTCAAAAAAGAGTTAGATCGAGCTCCTAAAGATAGCAGATATGGGGAGAAGGCAGGGATGGGGTTACTGATCATGGATCACAGTGAGGGGCCGAGCGGCCTACTCCTGTGTCCATTGTTAATGAATGTTTGCACAGATTTCATTACAATAAATTCTGATTCTGGATTCAGATTCTAGCCTGGGTGGGGTGGGGGGGCGGGCAGGGAGGGGAAGGCTGTGTGTGGTTGGAAGCAATGTTGTCCCGAAGCAGATTCACTCACAGGATGTTGCGATACACACTCTAGCAGAAACAAAACCACAGGTCGTTGCGCCGGCAGGTCCTTGCACCTTGTAAGGGTTGTCATTATTTCCACAAGCCAGGGCAGCCAAACAAACTTCTCTGTTCAAAAGGCATTCTGTGATTACCTGTAATTCTCCAAAAATTTGGCCACCGTGTTTAAATTGTATAGGAGCGCAGTTACCATGTGGATCTGTGTGTCTTTCTGCCCTGCCTCCCTTGTTTGTCCATCTACCGAGGGGAGGGACAGAGGGGGTCCATTCCATCCCAAACAAGTAAGGTCAAGAAAAATGTAACAGCCTGCTTTGTCGGGTCACACTTGTACAATCAGACGGGAATAAACTTCAGCTTGAACTTGAAAGATAACATTGGAATCTGACTTTGCAATTCCACTCCCTCAACGCGCACCAAACCAAATTTCAGATGCCTGGCTGAGGTTTCATTTCACCACCTGCGGCAGTGCGCATCGGTGGCGGCAGGCGCACCAGCTCCATGTTTCACTCCATGAAGTAAATCTACAAGAGGCAGTATCTCAAGAAAGCAGCCTCTACCCTTAAGGATCCCCCACCTCCCAGGCCGTGCGTGCCCTCTTCACTCTGCTACCATTGGGAAGGACGTCCAGGAGCCTGAAGACAAGCACAGAATGGTTACAAAAGCAGCTTCTTCCCCCACCCCCCACCCCCACCACCACCATCGGATTTTTGAGCCTGTAGGCACTCCCTCAACTTCCTTTGCACTCATTTCTATTTAAAAACATCTTTATTTACGGAATTGGAATTTTTAGCAATTTTTGCACCTGTAATGCATAGTGACCACTGCCGCTAAACGATAAATTTCACAACTTTAAACGCGAGTCCGCTTCGCCATTCCATCGTGACCTGACCCATTCCCCCACTCAGCCCCACTTCCCGGCCTTCTCCTCATAACCTTTCATCCCCCTGGCTCATCAGGTTCCTGCAAATCTCTGCACCCAACAACCCGGCTTCCGCAGCCGCCCATGGTAGCAAATTCCGGAGATTTACCGCCCTCTGGGTGAAGAAATTCTTCCATGTCTCAGCTTTCAATGAGCTCCCTTCAATCCTCTTGTCCTAGACTCCCCTACCATGAGAAACAACTTTGCACATCTACTCTGTCTAGAGCCTTTGAACATTCAGAAGGCTTCTATGACATCCCCCTCCTCATTCTCCGGAACTCCAAGGAGCACAGTCAAACGTTCCTCACGTGCTAAACCTTTCATTCCACAAATCATTCTTGTGTATTTTCTGTGAACCCTCTCTAATGCCAGCACATCCTTTCTTAAATGAGGAGCCCAAAACTGTACCCCGTCCTCTGAGTGAGGCCTCACCAGTGCCTTACAAAGCCTCAACATCACATCCATGCTCTTGGGTCCTATACCTCTAGATATGAACTGCTTTCGTCCGGCTTCGAATGCCTTTGTAAAAGCTTTGGGGAGTGCCCAAGGGACTTCTCTAATGGATTATTGTTTAGAAAAGCAATAGATGAAAGAACTCAGAGGATTAGGTTTGGAGCCACAGTCTGTTTGAGTGGAGGTTGCTGTTCTAAGAGGCACATAACAAGTCAATGAGGGATGATTAAAACAGTGGTTTTCAAACTTTTTCTTTCCACTCACATCCCACTTTAAGTAATCCCTGTGCCATCGGGCTCTGTGATTAGTAAAGAATTGCTTAAGGTGGTATGTAGGTGGGAAGAAAAAGTTTGAAGACCACTGTTTTAATTGCCCCCTCTGTGATAGTACAGATCTATCACCAATGTATATAGTGTATATAGTTACAGTATCTAGACTGTGCTTACAGCGATTGGCTGAGAGCTAAGCCACGCCTACTGTCTGGGCCTTAAAGGGTTGTGTCCCTAGCCAGGTCGGATCATTCCGGACTGGTCGGCCACCTGTGAAGAGCTCCTGTCTTTTGCTAATAAAAGCCTTGGTTTGGATCAACAAGTCTTTGATTCTTTCGACGAGCTCTACACCCTCATTGACTCGTTATGTGCACTGTTTCAGAGTTTCAAAGGAAATGGGCCAATGACAATTTTTCTCAAGTGAAATATTTCGATAACAATTGGGTCTAGAGCAGGGATTCTCAACCTTCCCTTCCCACCCACATCCCACCTTAAGCAATCCCTTACTAATCACAGAGCCCTGATGGCCTAGGGATAACTTAAAGTGGGATGTGAGTGGGAAGAAAAAGGTTGAGAACCCCTGGTCTAAAGTCACCGAGAATTAGTTCATTCAATTGTTCAGCGTTCTCACTGCCCGTGGGAAGAAGCTGTTCCTCATCCTGGCGGTGGTGGCTCTGATCCTCCTGTATCTCTTCCCACCGACGGGAGGGGCTGGAAGATGCTGTGTGACGGAATAATAGGGGTCTGCAATGATCTTACACACCCTCCGTCGGTCGTGGTCGACCGTGGGCACTGCGCCCCCCAGGCCGTCGCTGTGGAGTGGCCTCTCCAGTACAAGCCAGGGCAGCATTGATATGGAGATTCCTCTGTTGCCCGTGCAGTAGGACCCCCCCTCCCTCTCCCCCACCTCCATGCATTAGCAGGCCCAAAGGAATGTCGAAGGTTGAGGCAGTTTGGTGCCAGCAGCATTGCAGGAGTCTCCAAGCTGGCGCTGGGGACAGCATGCAGCCACCTTCGGGACTCCAAGTCCGGATTTTTTCTCGTGGTTTTCCCACAAGGCAGTGGAGGTTTGAAGTCGGAGCTTTCCCTCTCCCGGAAGAGGTAACGAGCCCCAATCTACCTGGGGCAATTGGTTTCGAGACACCAGTGCTGCCCCAGGCCTAAAGACTGGGTCACACGTGAAGGCCGGGAGTTGGACCTGGTGGTGAGAGGCTGTTTGAGACGCACACCATGACGTGCGTTTGTGCAGCAGTTTGTCCCCACCACCACCACTCTTCCTTCGGCTAGGACAACCTCTAGAGGCGTCCTTTTCAGACAACGATAAATCACATCAATGCAGGTGGGCGGTGGTGGGGGGAGTTGGGGGGAGAGAGGACGATCTTTCCCATCCTTCCCTTGAATTCCTCGCAGGCTCTGAGCACCCCCTTTGTCCTGCTGGCCACGGCAGCTGCGGCCTTGAGGTCAAACTCCTGACTCCTCAGCGTCGGGCCGGGGTGGAGTAGGGCAAGGCTGGGAAGCAACGCTGGGGGATTTCCGGGAAGTTAGAGGGAGTCATCACAGGGTGAGAGGAGAGGCACAGGGCTCAATCCCCCTCATCCGAATACCCGAAATGACCAAAAATTCGAAATGTTTTTTGTCCATGTTCCCTTAAGGTAATACTTAATAGAATTCAGAAATTCCAATCAGACATATGTGGTGCATTATATTTCAATGTACTTCAGTTAATTTATGCAGATGTAAATATTTGTATTGTAATGCGATTGCCTGTATCTTTAAGTCTGAGTGAATTAGTGCATTTTTTAAATGGTGTTCCAAAATCCGAAACACTTCTGGTCCCAGGCATTTTGGACGAGGGGTCCTCGACCTGGATAAACAAAGGCAGTGATTCTCAACCTTCTTATTTCTCCCCCTCTCACATACCACCTCAGTAATCCTTTGCTAACCACCTGTGGGGTGAATGCCAGTAAACTGGAATTCACTGTCTGTGCGTTGTTCAGATGCTGGTTCCCCCTCACCCACCTGGTTTTCCCGCCTTACCTCAGATTCACCTGAGGACTACTGTGTCCACCGGCCACTGATTGTAAGCTATTAAAAGCGCATTTGTGCTCCTCACTTGTGACACGGGTAGCTGGCCCGTCCCCCACTGGTGGCTTGTAACTCCCCCCCACCTTGTGACCCCAGAATAAAGGCCAGCCTCCCTCTCCCTATTCTCAGCCAAGCACTTGGAATCAGGTCTAACATGTAATAAAGCCTCTCGTATCCCGCTCTACGGCTCTGGAGTTATTGATTGAGCCAATCATCCTGGGTGCTCTGTGGTTAGTAAGGCACGCCCATTCTACTCGACTGTCCTGCACTGTGAATGGGGCTGTGGAGCAGGAGCCTCTGGGAGGGGCCACAGGTGAATATATACCCACAGGTTTGACTACGTAGAAATTACAGCATGTTTTAATACATAGGCCCCTCATTTCAGGGCACTATAATGTGTGGGACATTTGGTTTCACGGATGCTTATGAGCGTTTAATGGCTTGGCTGGCGCATTCTAAGAGTAAAATCGGAAAACAAAGGTTCTCCTGGTTAAAACCAATATATGGAACACAGAGAGAATCCAGTCTAAAATTATGATTCTGGAGCGATGTGGAAATATTGCACAAACCTCTTCATATTTAGAAATGGCATCGAACGCCCAACTCCTCATCTTCTCCACACTTGATGTGACCGCTGAGAGCCGCTGATCTCGAGTCAGTGGGTTCGGACCCCTTCTGTTGAAGTCACAGGGCTTTTCTAGCCGATAGCATTGGAAGAGCAAGTATTTGCGGCGAGGAGACTGGCCCATGCCCAGTCTCCACTGGTATCATTCTGAAGATAGATTTGGTTGTGAATTCTTGAACTTTAGTTCGAGTTTCAAAGACATGATCTAGCCTTGAACATGACCAGAACAAGGGAGTTAACGTCAGGTTTACATTGGGAAAAACACAGGCCCACTCACCTTTCACTGTATGAGCCTGATGTACCATCTTGAACTGAGTCCAGGAATGGCGGGCACCAACAGATGAAGTATTTACTCGTCGAGGATCCCCGCCACCCAGCACACACTCATCTGGAAGCGATTCTTGCAATTCCAGCCCCCAAGTGCTTTTAATTTTATCATCGGTGAAGTCCCCAGTGATGTGTTGCAGCGGTTTTCGAAGCTCTGCTGCCCGTTTATCTCCCTCATTCCCGGCACAGGGGCTGGTGACGAAAGGTAGAAGAGGAACAGATGGTGGATTCAAGACTGACAGAGGGTGCAGATGCTGGAGCACCTGGGATCTATGCTCAGCGTAAGGTAGGGTATTTTTAGATTTCAGATTTACTGTCAGAGTACATACATGACATCGCATACAACCCTAAGATTATTTTCCGTGCAGGTCAGGCAGAATCATCACTTATTGGCAGTGCAAAAACTCAACATACATGTAAACAGATAAATAAATGTAAACAAACTGACTGTTCAATACAGAGAGAGAAAAAAAATCAATAAAGTGCTCAAGTAAAAGTCCTTAAACGAATCACCGATTGAGTTTGTCGTTGAGGAGTCTGATGATGGAGGGGAGAGCGGCTGTTCCTGAACCTGAGGGAACAAGTCTTGTGGTCCCTATACCTCTTTCCTGAGGGCAGCAGCGAGAACAGAGTGCGGGCCAGGTGGGGTCTGCTGCTGCTCTCTGAATGGCAGTGATATTCCCCCCCCCCCCCCCCCCACCACTGTGGATGTCCTGGGCTGCGTCTGCAGGGCTTTATGCTCAGGGATATTGGTGCCCCCTCCACCCCCCGTGCCAGACCATGATGCAGCCAGTCAGCGCACTTTCCATCGCCACGCCTCTGTAGAAATTCACCAGGGTTTCCGACACTGTGCTGAACCTCCGCAAACCCCTGAGGAAGTCGAGGTGCTTTCTTTACACTGGTTCCTTATGCTTTCCCCAAAATCGTCCTCTGCCTCGGCCCCTGTGTTTTGATCTGAGATCAAAGGTCTTGGCCACTTTGCTGTGTGATTGCAGTTTATTCTTGTAGGACTGAGTCTGAGGGTTTGACCTCCTGCCAAGGAAACTGTTTCTGTTGTGGTTTTCACCGAGTGCTAATTATGTCCTAATTACTACTGGGGACTTCAAATTTTACATTTAAATGTTCAATGTTTTAAATTTAGACGTCCAGCACTTTAACTGGCCCTGTCGGTCTATGAGTTCGCGCCCCCTCCCCCAATTGACCTACAACCCCTGGTACGTTTCGAGCAGTGGATGGAAAGTGGAGCTCTCCCCCCCTCGGTGAAAACCCACGCAGATGTGGCAAGAAAATACAAACGCCTTGCAGACAGGGCCGGATTCGGACCTGGGTCCCTGGCGCTGTAACAGTGTTGTGCTAACTGCTGTGCTAACCATGTGACCCAGACTTGCAAGATGTTTACTGTGATGTGGACCCTGCCTCTTCCCTCTGGTCACCTGCAACAGGAATTTCATTTTCTCTGGCCATGGGGTATATTTTCTTAACAGAACTGAAAAGTAAAACTCCCTCAAACACTGGGACTGCCCACAGTTATACCACTGAAGTTTTATGCACAAATCCCTATTAACTAAAATGGCCACATGATGACAGCATGCCTGACCATAACATACACACACACACACACACACACACACACACACACACACACACTTGCACACACGTATGTACACACTCACGCACACACGCACGCACACATGCATGCACACACACACACACACACACACACACACACACACACACACACACACACACACACACACACACACACACACACACACACACACACCCCCCCAGAAGGGTGGCAGAGGATGGGTTGGAAGCTCTCTGTACACTGTTCCATCACACAGCCCAGTGCGGGAACACTGCAGCCAAAACAATCTTTCTTGATACCACACACTCTCGAAGCAGGCACAGATCGAAAGGAGAGCTGCGACTGATATTTGAAATGTATTCCTCATCTTTAACACCCAGAAGTGACTGACATGAACATAACTGTGTGAAGTTCCGCTTTGAGGTTCCAATTTGGAATTCTTCCCAGAAGGAAGCAGAATTGAAAGGTAATGGAGGAGCCATTCAATTTTCCCTAAATCCATGTGGTCAACTTGAACAGCCCTTGTTTTGATTCCTTTCAACCGTCTCGCACAAGGCAGCTTTAAGAGAATGTGTCAGAGAATTGCTCCAGTTGGTAGTAAGAAGGCCGCAGCCTCCACTTCCTGGGAGTTCACTGAACTAGTGACCTGTCGTGGACACTCAACATCCCCTCACTTGTCAGGAAGGCGCAACATCAACTGCACTTCCTGAGAAGATTGAAGCGGGCAAGGCCACCAGCCGCTGTCATGTCAACCTTCTACAGGAGATCTATGCAGAGAATCCTGGATGGCTGCACCACCATGTGGGTACAGATGCTGCAGAGAAATGGTTCAGAGGTCAATCCGCAGGACCATAAGAGCGGCAGAGAGGATCACTGGAGTCTCCCCCCCCACGCCTCCCCCCCCCGCACCATCAACATGATTTACCAGGATCGTCATCTGAAGAGGGCGCGCAAAATCATTGAGGACCCCCTTCCACCCCTGCATGCAGCATTTTCCAGCTGCTCCCGTCGGGGGAAGAGATACAGGAGGATCAGAGCCAGCACCACCAGGCTGAGGAACAGCTTCTTCCTGCGGGCAGTGAGAACACTGAACGACCAAAGGAAGCACTCGCATTGACCCTCCAAAACTCTCATATTCACAGAACCGTATATATTTGTACAGATGAATTCTTGTCCCAAATATGTATTGTTTGTCTGTGTGTGTGTGTGAGTGTGGGTGTGTGTGTGTGTGGGTGTGTGTGTGTGTGTGGGTGTGTGTGTGTGTGTGTGTGTGTGTGTGTGTGGGTGTGAGTGTGGGTGTGTGTGTGAGAGAGTGAGTGTGGGGGTGTGAGAGTGAGTGTGGGGGTGTGTGTGTGTGTGAGTGTGGGTGTGAGTGTGAGTGTGGGTGTGGGTGTGAGTGTGGGTGTGTGTGTGTGTGTGTGTGTGTGTGTGTGTGTGTGTGTTTGATGTCTGGTTGTGCGTCTGCACCGAGGACCAGAGAACGCTGTTTTGTCGGGTTGTACTTGCACAATTAGATGACAATAAACTTGGCTTGATGATGCTGTGGACCTTTACCACACATCATTATTCAAGCAGCAGCTGTGACTACAGGAAGCTAGCACCGCTCGGCTGATTGATGGCAGGGGATGATATAAGCTCATAGGAAGTGAAGGTAACCGCAGGCAGAACTCAAAAGCGTAACAGGCAACTCTGGTCCTGAATAAAGTATCTCCTAATAGTGTCCTGCAGAACCCCCCCGTCAAACCTTCCTGTGCTCTCGGGGGAGGTGGGAGATCTATCCCACCAACCGTGCAGACGTCCAATTGCACCTGAACGGAGAGGAAAGTAGATTGCAGAATGATTCTCAAAGAAAAGGGAATGTTTCTGATTGGCTGAAACCGCTTTCCATTTGCACTCTGACCCATGTCACACCTCAGATCTGGGAGGCGATTTTTTTTTCCATGTTGAAACTTTTGAGTCTGAAGGCAGATGTTAACCTTTTGGACTCCGTTTCGTTGAGGACCCCCTTCCACCCCCGCACACAGCATCTTCCAGCTGCTCCCTTTGGGGAAGGGATACAGGAGGATCAGAGACAGCACCACCAGGTTGTCTTCCCACGGGCAACTTATTCCCACGGGCAGCGAGAACGCACAGGAACCACAGGAAATGCTCACACTGACCATCCGAGACTCTATTTGTTATCCCTTTGGACCCCGATTCCTGGTTTTCATGGACTCCAGACGGGTGCATATACTCCATGTCCTGGTTTTCAGGGACTCCAGACTGGTGCATACACTCCGTGTCCTGGTTTTCAGGGACTCGAGGCTGGTGTATATACTCCATGTCCTGATTTTCAGGGACGCCAGACAGATGTATATACTCCGTGTCCTGGCTTTCTGGGACTCCAGACTGGTGCATATACTCTGTGTCCTGGCTTTCTGGGACTCCAGACTGGTGCATATACTCTGTGTCCTGGCTTTCTGGGACTCCAGACTGGTGCATATACTCTGTGTCCTGGCTTTCTGGGACTCCAGACTGGTGCATATACTCTGTGTCCTGGTTTTCAGGGACTCCAGACAGGTGCATATACTCCATGTCCTGGTTTTCAGGGACGCCAGACTGGTGCATATACTCCATGTCCTGGTTTTCCGGGACTGATTTTATACCCAACCATACTGGTGTTTACTCCTAGACCCAGTCCAAAGAATATATTATTAAAGGTTAAAAATGCCCGGAGTCCAAAGGGTTAAATCCACCAAAATGAGAGTAAAATTAAGAGGAAATGGAAAAGTAGAACCTTGATTAGTTTACATCCCTGCAGAAGCAACTCACAAATTGATTTACAGCCCTGCTACCGATTTCTAACATGAGATTCCGCAATGAACAATTTAATAGTTTGTTTATATTTTAGCCACAACAATTAAAGATTGATATGTTTAATGAAACCTTAATGTTGCAGTGGTTTGCAAACATTTTCTTTCCACTCACAAGATCACAAGTAAAAGGAAGA
>NW_027212123.1:0-40465 GCF_036971445.1 Narcine bancroftii | reverse complement strand
TTTAAGGTGAAAGGGGAAAGGTTTAGGGGGAACTTCTTCACACAGAGAGTGGTGGGGGTATGGGACGAGCTGCCAGCTGAGGTGGTGAATGTGGGCTCAATTTTAACAGGTAAGAAAAATTTGGACAGGTACATGAATGGGAGGGGTATGGAGGGCTACGGACTGGGAGCAGGTCAGTGGGACTAGGCAGAAAAATGTTTTGGCACAGACTAGAAGGGTCGAAGGGCCCTGTTTTTGTGGTGTCATGTTGAATGGTTCTATGCATGCATAGGGAAGGTTTAAGTGGGATATCAGCTGAATGAATAGTCTTGAAATATATGGAATCAAGGTCGAATCACGGCTGCAGAAAGGTAGGACATTGGGATCTTCCACACACCTTGGCTGAATGGTGCATCTCACCCTCAAAGTCACCAAAACCAAAGAGCTGATTGTTAACTTCTGGAAGGGAAAGACAGAGGGGTACGATCCAGTGATCACTGGGAGATCAGAGGTGGAGAGGGGGAGCACTTTGGAGTCACTATCTCGGAGGATCCAACACACCAATGGCATTGTAAAGAAAGCACATCAGCTCCTCTATTTCCTCAGGTGTTTGTGGGGTGTTTGGGATGACACCAGAAACCATGGCAAATTTCTACAGATGTGTGGTGGAAAGTGTGCTGACCGGCCGCATCATGGTCTGGTATGGAGACACTAATATCCCTGAGATTAAAGCCCTGCAAAAGGTAGTGGACACAGCTCAGGACATCATAGGCAAAACCCTCCCCACAATGGAGAACATCTACGGGGAACGCTGCTGTTGGAGAGCAGCAGCAATCATCAAGGATCCACCCCACCCAGCACACGCTCTGTTCTCGCTGCTGCCATCAGGAAAAAGGTATCGGTGCACAAGACTCGCACCCCCAGGTTCAGGAACAGCTGCTCCCCCTCCACCATCAGACTCCTTAATGACAAACTCAATCAGGGACTCATTTAAGGACTCTTAATTGTGCACTTTATTGATTGTTTTTCCTCTCTGTAATGCACAGTCAGTTTGTTTACATGTTTACAGTTTTTTTTTCGCACTACCAATTAGTGGTAATTCTGCCTGGCCCACTGGAAAAAGGAATCTCAGGGTTGTATGAGATATCACGTATGTTCTCTGACAAGAAATCTGAAGTCAGAAACATTAAGGGGACAATTACTCCTTTGGAATATTTGAGAAGACCCACCCCACCCCCCACCACCCCACCCCCACCCTCATCACCATTAGGACACTGAGGAGTGGAAAAGTTGGCAGCTGTTATAGGAGACTACAACTTCCCTCATATTGTATGGCACCTCCTTAGTGCAGAAGAATTACACTAAGTAGTAGATGGTGAAAATGCTTCAGGGTTCATGAGAGACGTGGGCATTGGACAAAGGGTCGAGCAGGCGTCATGTGCTAGAGCATACTGAGGTGAAGGAAGATGGAGTATTAGAGCTTCTGAAAAACATTCAGGTGGATACATCTTTAGGACAAGACAGGATGAGCCCCAGGTTACTACTGGAAGGGAGGGAAGAGAGAGCATTTCCCATGATCTTTGAGTCCTCGTTGGCCATAGGGGAGGTGCCGGAGGATTGGAAAATGGCAAAAAGTGCTTAAAAAGGGTAATAGGGAGAATCCTAGGAATTTTCAACCGGTGAGTCTTACATCGGTGGTGTGTAAGCTATTGGAGAAGATTCTTAAGGACAGGATCTTTGAGCATTTGGAGATCCAGTCTACTTGAGGAAAGTCAGCATGTCATTGTGAAGGGAAGGTTGTGCCTTTCGAGTCTAATTGAGTTTTTTGAGGAAGTAACAAAAGAAATTGATGAGGGTCGGGAGGTAGGCCAGCCTCACTTCTCACCCACCTCCCCCCCCACACCCTCCCCTTCCAATCCCCATCACTGTGGCAACAACCCTACCCCTCTTCCCTTTGCACACATCTCTCACTCCTCCCCCACTTCCCCTCCTCCCTCCAGATCCCCTCCCACCATGACCCCTTCACTGTGACCCCCTCCCACTGTGACCACCCAACCATGACCCCCCCCACTGATCCCCCACAGTCACACCCCCCACATGACCCAATTACTGTGAACCCCCTCTCCAGATCCCCCCTCTCCAGATCCCCCCATTGTGACCCCCATCCTGAACCCCCCACCATAATCACCCTACCATGACTCCCCTCGCCATGACCACCCACCGTGACACCCTCACCATGACCCCTCCCACTGTGACCCCAGACTCACCTTCATCAGGTGCTTGTTGATCCATTTGGTGAATGTTTTCTTCTGGACCCGGTCCCGTTCATCTGTAAAACACCCCATGGTCAGTAACAGGAAGACAGGAACCCCACGCCGGGGGATTAAGAACCTCATGCCGAGGGCGGATGGAGACTCCCACGCTGGGGGCAATGAAGACCCCCAAATCACCAAGGACGGAGACCACCATACTGGGGGGATGGAGCCCTTCACTACACCAGAAAATACCACAGCACAGAAACAGGCCCTTCAGCCCTTCTAGTCTGTGCCAAACCATTTTTCTTCCCAGTTCCAGTGACCTGCACCCAGTCCATATCCCTCCACGCCCCTCCCATCCACGTAGCTGTCCAAATTCTTCTTAAATGGTAATATTCACCTCCTTAGCTGGCAGCTCATTCCACACTCCCACCACTCTGTGTGAAGAAGTTCCCCCTCATGTTCCCCCTAAATATTTCCCTTTCACCCTTAACCCATGTACTCTGGTTTGTATCTCACCCAGCATAGAAGGACAAGAGGAGACTTGATAAAGGTCGACAAAATTCTGAGACATCAATAGGATGGACAGACAGTGCCTGTTTCCCAGGGCAGGATCAGCAAACACCAGAGGACGTGTGTACAAAGGGGGGGGGGGGGGGGGGGAAGTTTAGGGTAAACGTCAGAGGTAAGTTTTTTTACACAGAGAGTTGTGGGGGCCTGGAATGCCTTGCCAAGGATGGTGGTGGAGGCTTGAACATTGAGGGCATCTAGCAGACTCTTAGACAGACACATGGATGGAAGAAAAATAGAGGGTTACAAGGTAGAGAGGGTTTAGTATTTTATTTAGCTAGGAATATATGGGACAGCACAACATCGAGGGCTGAAGGGCCTGTACTGTGATGTAGTGTTCTATGCTCCTGTACTCTATACTTTGATTTATGAAGGCCTATATGCCAAAAGCTCTCTTTACAATCCTATCCACCTGTGACACCACTTTCAGGGAATTATGTACATCACCATATAACAATTACAGCACAGAAACAGGCCAACTTGGCCCCTCTAGTCCATGCCGAACACTTTCTCCCACCGAACCCCACTGACCCACATTCAACCCGTAACCCTCCATTCCTTCCCCAACCATATACATATCTAACTTCTCCCTCTGCCACGTAGTCCGGAAGCTTGTTCCAACACCCACCACTCTCTGAGTAAAGAAGTCCCCCCTCACGTTTCCTCTAAACCTTTGCCCCCCCCCTCATTTGTATCTCCCCCTTTCTTAAAGGAAAAAAACCTCTCCACATCAACTCTATCTAACCCCTAATCATTTTAAACACCTCAATCAAATCCCCTTCTACACTCCAAAGAATAAAGTCTAACTTATTGAACCTTTCCTTAACTTAGACCCTGTAACCCTGGCAACATCCAAGTCAATCTTCTCTGTACTCTCTCCAATTTGTTGATATCTTTCCTATACCGTGGTGACCAAAAACTAAACACAATACTCCCAAGTTTGGCCCCCCAGTGCCTTATACAATTTTAACATAACGTCCCAACTTTGGGGGCAAAGTATTGATGTGGATTGAGAACTGGCTGGCAGGTAGAAGACAGAGAGTTGGGATAAATGGCTCGTTTTCTGAGTGGCAGGCCGTGACCAGTGGGGTACCACAGGGATCTGTACTGGGACCCCAGTTGTTTACAATTTACATTAATGATCTGGATGAGGGGATTGGATGTAATATCTCCAAATTTGCAGATGACACTAAGCTAGGAGGGGTTGTGTGCACGGAAGAGGGGGTCAGGAAGCTCCAGTGTGATTTGGATAAATTGAGGGACTGGGCAGATCCATGGCAAATGCACTACAATGTGGATAAATGTGAGGTTATCCACTTTGGTAATACAAACCGGAGGGCAGATTACTATTTGAATGGCAATAGATTAAGAGATGGGGAAGTGCAGAGAGACCTAGGGGTACTTGTACATCAGTCTCTGAAGGCGAGCATGCAGGTACAGCAGGCGGTTAAAAAGGCAAATGGTATGTTGGCCTTCATATCAAGAGGGTTTGAGTATCGGAACAAGGATACCTTACTGCAGCTGTACAGGGCCTTGGTGAGACCCCACCTGGAGTATTGTGTGCAGTTTTGGTCACCTTATCTAAGAAAGGATGTTCTTGCAATGGAGGGAGTGCAGAGGCGATTCACCAGGCTGATACCTGGAATGGCAGGAATGACTTATGAGGAAAGCTTGCGCAAATTGGGATTGTACTCGCTGGAGTTTAGAAGATTGAGAGGGGATCTCATAGAGACCTATAAAATTCTGGCAGGACTGGACAGAATGGATGCAGATGGGATGTTTCCAAGGATGGGAAAATCCAGAACACGGGGCCAGGTTTGAGGATAATAGGCAAACCATTTAGGACTGAGATGAGGAGGCATTTCTTGACCCAGAGGGTGGTGAATCTGTGGAATTCATTGCCACAGAGGGCAGTAGAGGCAGGTTCATTAAATATATTTAAGAGGGAATTAGATCTATTTCTTCAGTATAAGGGTATTAAAGGTTACGGAGAGAAGGCGGGGACGGGGTACTGAACTTTAAGATCAGCCATGATCTCATTGAATGGCGGAGCAGGCTCGAAGGGTCGAATGACCTACTCCTGCTCCTATTTTCTATGTTTCTAGACTCAATGCCCTGATTTATAAAGGCCAACATCCCATAGCTTTCTTTGTCACCCTATCCACATGTGACTCCACCTTCAGGGAACTAGGAGGCATTATATCTGGATCCCTCTGTTCTATTGCACTCTTCAATGCCCAACCATTCACCAAGTATGTCCTTTTTGATTAGCTCTACCAAAATGTAACACCTCACACTATCCACAGATCCACCTATCTTAGTATCATCTACATACTTACTCATCCAATTTCCCAACCCATCAGATCATTTATATGACAAATAGAAATGGACCCAGTACTGAACCCTGAGGCACACCACTAGTCACTGGCTTCCAATCTGAAAAACAGTTATCTACCACTCCCTGGCATCTCCCTTCCAGCCATTGTTGAATCCATTTTACTACTTCAATGTTAATACCTAATGATTGAACTTTCGTAACTAACCTTCCCTGAGGAACCTTATGAAAGTCCATGTAGACAACATCCACTGCCTTACCCTCATCAACCTTCCTTGTAACCTCAAAAAATTTGATAAGGTTTGTCAAACATGATCTTCCCCTCATAATCCTCTGCCACCATTCCCATAACTAATGACTTTTTAAATATCTCCGTATCTGTATTCCCAGATCCCTCTGTTCTACCCCACTCCTCAAGTGTCCGACCATTTACCATGTACATCCTTTCTTGGTTTGTCCTTCCAAAATGCAACACTTGTCTGCCTTAAATTCCATCGGCCATTTTTCAACTCATTTTCCCAGCTGGACCAGATCCCTCTGCAAGCTTTGAAACCATCTTCACCGTCAACAATGCCTCCAATCTTAGTGTCATCTGCAAACTTGCTGATCCAGTTTATCACATTATCATCCAGATCGTTGATATAGACAACAAACAACAATGGTCCCAGCACTGAGCCCTCCAGTCTGAGAAGCATCATCCACCACTACTCTCTGGCTTCTCCCATCCAGCCATTGTCAAATCCACTTCACCATGAATACTGCCTAGCGGTGAATGTGGGCTCAATTTTAATGTAAGAAGAATTTGGTCAGGTACATGGATGGGAGGGGGTTGGAGGGTCATAGACTGGGTGCAGGTCAGTGAGACTAGGCAGAAAAATGGTTTGGCACAGACTAGAAGGGCCAACGGGCCTGTTTCTGTGGTGCAAAGTTCTATGGTTCGCCCCATCACCCCCTCCCCACTGCCACCCATCACTCCAGAACCCCTTCCCTCCACCACCAATTCTCATCCCCTTTCCCCAAACATTCCTCCATTCCCCTCCCATCCCATCCCCTGTCTCCACATTCTCATCCTCTATCCCACCCTTCCACATTCCTTCCTGCTGCTCTCTAGCCCACACCCCCACCACTCTATGGGTGAAGAAGCTCCCCCTGAACATCTCCCCTTTCACCCTCCACCCATGACCTCTGGTTTGTATCTCACCCACCCTCAGTGGAAAAAGCCGACCTACATTTACTCTGTCCATCCCCCTTATAATTTTAAATAACTCCATCAAACCTCCCTTCATTCTTCTACGCCCAGGGAATAAAGTCCCAATGTGTTTTACCCTTCCCCGTAACTCAGTTCCCAGGTGGGTCAGGGCAGTCATGATGGCCTGGAAGGAAGTTTAACCAGGAATGTCTTGGGGAAGAGGTCAAAAGACTAGCAGATTTGGGTTTGGGAAGAAGCTGGTTTGGAAACAATTTACTCTGAGGGCAGTGTCTCCATGAGAAACATTTCACATCATCTTAACCTCTCAGAGAGAGTCAGCAATCCAGACCTTAAAGGGTTAACATGAGCAAGTCGGCAACCCGGACTAACATCCGAACACAAGCACCGCTCACGCCCATTCTACAGCAAGACCAGCCATTCACAAATACCTTTCCGGGCCTCGGTCGACTTCAGCGCGTCCAGATACAACCTGTCCTCTGAGGTTAATCGACTTCGAGGTTCCTGCCCCTGATACATTAGGTCGTGGGAGTCCAGCAACAGCTCTGAGCAGCCTGCAGCCTGCCTGCACGATCGAGCGGTGGACACCAGCTTCTCACACTGACTGAAGTCTCTGTGCTCACAGAGCTCGACTTGTTACAGCCAGACTTCCAATCACTGCCCCTCCCAACACTGTAAGGTGTGGCCTGAGGTGTGGCTACAGTCAGAGAACACCCATTCCAGCCAAAATCAGGAGAGAGGGAAGAATGCGGAGATGGGACAAGCTGGGCAGTGGGGGCACACTGTAAATGTGGACAGGATAATGCGAGGAAGTGAAGTGTGAACAGGATAATGTGAGGAAGTGAAGTGTGAACACATGCAGAGTGTGCAGGGTCTGAGGCTCGCCAGGGTGTTGATGGAGGCTGGAACAGTGGAGGCATTCAAGAGACCCTTAGACAGGCACATGGATGGAGGAAAAATAGAGGGTTACAGGGTAGGGAGGGATTAGAACTTTTTTTCTTTTTTTTAATGTTTAAATTTAGACAAACAGCATGGGAACAGGCCCTTCCGGCCCACGATTAACCCAATTAACCTACAACCCCTGGAACATTTTGAATGGTGGGAGGAAACTGGAGCCCCCGGGGAAAACCCACGCAGACATAGGGAGAATGTACAAACTCCTTACAGACAGCGTGGGTTTCAACTCTTGGTCGCTGGCGCTGTAACAGCGTTGTGCCAACCACTTCACTGATTGTGTCACCCAGGTAAGATTATATAGGTCAGCACAGTATCGAGGGCCGAATTCACTGTGCTGTCATGCTCTACATGCCAAGCAGCCCAACTACCAAGCATTTCCTCGCTCTCCATCAGAATGGTGTGTGGGAGACAACCTCTTCCCCAGAGACTGGGCTGTGCTGGATCTGACACCAAACTACTCCCACCAGTTGATTCAGTTGCCCTATTGCCCTGGGCAAGTGTGAGCAGGGAGTGTGAGCAGGGTCTAGTCATGAGTTGGGAGTGAACGTTGGACACATCCTGTGCCTGTGAACTCACTTTATCTGGGGCGGAATCTCATTCACACTACGTGGGGCATTAATCAGCCATGACCTTGCTCATGTTACAACAGGGAGCCAGTCAGTCCAGGAAAGGAGATGGGAGGTGCAGGGAACTTACCCCCTCATCATGGCACACAGCTGCCAGCACACAGGTCAAGGTACAGTCTCCCTTCCCTGCCCTTATCCTCTCACTCCACTCCTCCACATCCATCCTCCCCTCCTCTCTCCACATTACTCCCCCCACACCCCCTCTGCACACCTCTCCCCACCCACCCTCTCCGCTCTCCTCATCCTGCTGCCACACCTCCCCTCACCCACTGTACCCCAGCCCAAACCCTCTGCCCTGCCCAGGTGTGTGTGTTCTGCAGGGTAGGGCTGAGATGAGCTCCCAGTGTGTGGAGCCACGTGCCGGCTACAGGTGAGGGCAGAGTTACGGTGTGAGGCATGACATTCACGGCTTGTCTCGACAGCCCCGTACACAGAGCTGGGAACTGGCCCAGACACGGCAAGTTATTCTCCACTAGAGCAGCTCACTGAGGGTGGGGCAGTCATAAGGGGGATGGAAACATCACACACACCAGAGACCACCAACACCCAGACCAATTTAGTCTCCAAACCTCCTTCCCTCCCCCCATTCCTCTCCAATCAGGATGTGCAGACCACGCTCCCCATACCCATGTGTCAGCTTCTGAACTAATCCCATCCCCCACACCTGTCAATCCCAGAACTAATCCCACCCCCCACTTGCCCCACACCCGTCCTTGAACTAATCCCACCCCCCACCCATCAGTCCGAGAACTAATCCCACCCCCCACTCCCGACAGCCCCATAACTAATCCCACCCCCCACTCACCCACACCTCTCCCAGAACTAATTCCACTCCCCACCCATTAGTCCGAGAACTAATCCCACCCCCCACACCCATCCCAGAACTAATTCCACCCCCCACTCTCCCCACACTCGTTCCAGAACTAATCCCACCCCCACACCCATCAGTCCCAGAACTAATCCCACCCCCAACTCTCCCCCACACCCATCAGTCCCAGAACTAATCCCACCCCCAACTCTCCCCCACACCCATCAGTCCCAGAACTAATCCCACCCCCCCACACCCATCCCAAACTAATCCCATCCCCCATAACTGTCAGTCCCTGAACTAATCCCCCTAACTCCCCTCACACCCATCCTAGAACTAATCCCACCCCCACACGCATCAGTCCCAGAACTAATTCCACCCCCGTGTTATTTACCCAACTATTTTTAATACGTCATCTGCATTCTCCCCATGAACCATGGTTTCCTTCCTAATCAGAAACTAACCGACCTCAGAATCCACAGATTCACCTCCCCCCCCGACCCCCCCACCACGATAAAGAATTTCCTGGACATCTGTTCTAAAGGGACGTTTATGTACTCTAAGCCTGTGCCCTCTGGTCCCAGACTCCCCACCACAGGAAACGTCCTCCCCACTCCCACTCGGTCCAGGCCTTTCACTGTTCGATAGGTTTCAATGAGATGCCCCTCATCCTTCGAAACTCCAGCGAGTTCAGTCCCAGAGCCTTCAAGCGCTCCTCGTATGAAACCTCTTTCACTCCAGGGATCGTCCTTATAAACCTCCTCTTGACGCTCTCCAATGCCAGCACATTGTTCCCTGGAGATGGAGCCCAAAGCTGCTCACAATATTCCGTGTGGCCTGACCAATCGTCACAAAGCCCTGCCTTATATTCCATCCCCACACCCCTGGCCATTTGCCTCCTCACCAAATCCCTCTGCGCCTCTTATTTCTGAACCCGTTGTCCATTTATAAAATAGTCCTCACCTTTATCCCACGATCATACACTTCTCCACACTGAATACCCGCTACCATCTCCTTCCCCAATCTTCCTACCTGTCTCAGTCCTTCTGCACACTTAGAGCTTCCTCAACATGACCTGCCCCTCCTCCGATCTTTGTATCATCTGTAAACATGGCCACAAAGCCATCAATTCCGTCATCCAAATCACAGGAATGTAACGTGAAAAGAAGTAGTCACACTGGTCACCGGCAGCACTGAGCCCTGTGGACACCACTTGTCACCGGCAGCACCGAGCCCTGTGGAACCCCACTGGTCACCGGCAGCATTGAACCCTGTGAAACCCCACTGGTCACCGGCAGTCCCAGCACCAAGCCCTGTGAAACCTCACTGATCACCGGCAGCACCGAGCCCCGTAAAACCCCACTGGTCACCGGCAGCACCGAGCCCTGTGAAACCCCACTAGTCACCGGCAGCACCGAGCCCTGTGAAGCCCCACTGGTCACCAGCAACACCGAGCCCTGTGGAACCCCACTGGTCACCAGCTGCCAAATAGAAATGTCCCCTTTTATCCCCTTCTTTGTGACCTGTCAGTCAGCCAATCTTAAAACCACAAGATCGTAAGACATTGGAGCTGAAATAGGCCATTCAGCCCATTGGGTCTGGCCCACAATTTAATCATGAACTGATCCATTTTTCCCCTCAGCCCCACTGATCAGCATTACATAGAGCATTACAGCACAGTGCAGGCCTTTCAGCCCTCAAAGTTGTGTTGACCAATAAATTTGTGTTTAAAAATTGTAATTTTTTTAAATTTAAATTTAAAATGCAGACGTACAGTGCGGTAACAGGCAATTTCAGCCCATGAGTCCATGCCACCCAATTACTCACAATTAACCTACACCCCCGGTACATTTTGAGTGATGGGAGGAACCTGGAGCCCCCGGGAAAACCCACGCAGACCCAGGGAGAACGTACAAACTCCATACAGACAACGTAGGATTCAAACCCCGAACCCAATTGCTGTCATCTTAACTGCTCTGCACTAACTGCTACATTAACCGAGCTCCTCCAAAAAAATATTCCTACCAAAAAAACTAACCCCTCCCCACTCCGTAACTCTTGATTTTTATTCCATCCATGAGCCTGTCTAAGAGTCTCTTAAAAATGCCCCCAACGTTCCAGTCTCCACCACCATCACTGGCAAGGCATTCCAGGCCCCCACCACTCTCTGGGGATAAAACCTACCCCTAACGTCTCCCCTAAACTTCCTTCCCTTCACTTTGTACACATGTCCTCTGGTGTTTGCTGATCCTGCCCTGGGAAACAGGCATTGTCTGCCCACCCTGTCTATGCCTCTCAGGATCTTTGACATACGAACATAAGAAATAGGAGCTGGAGTCAGCCATTCGGCCCGTCAAGCCTGCTCCGCCGTTCAATGAGATTATGGCTGATCTGATTGATCGGCTCATCTCCACCCACCTGCCTGTTTCTCTTATCCCTTAACTCCCCTACGACGTAAAAATCTATCAGCCTTGTCTTAAATATATTTACTGAGGTCACCTCCACTGCTTCGATGGGCAGCAAATTATAGATTCCACACCCTCTGGGAAAAGCAGTTCCTCCTCATCTCCATCCTAAATCTACCACCCTGAATCTTGAGGCGATGTCCCCTCGTTCTGGCCTCCCCCACTAATGGGAACAACTGACCTGCCTCTATCGTATTCATGCCTTTCATAATTTTATACACGTCTAGTTGATCCCCTCTCATTCTTCTAAATTCCACTGAGTACAATCCCAAACAACTCAATCTCTCCTTAGAGGCTAACATCCTTATCTCTGGAATCAACCTGGTGAACCGTCTCCAAAGCCAGTATATACTTCCAAGTAAGGAGACCAGAAATGCACACAGTACTCCAGATGTGGTCCCACCGGTAGCTTGTTAAATTGCAGCATAACCTCCCTGCTCCTAAACTCAATCTCTTCAGAAATAAAGGCCAACATTCCATTTCCCATCTTGATAACCTACTGCACCTGCAAACCACCTTTTGCGATTCATGCACAAGCCCTCCCAAGCCTTTCTGCATGGCAGCACGCTGCAATCACTTGCTATTTAAATAATAATCTGATCTTCAATTTTTCCTTCCTAAGTGGATAACCTCACATTTACCAACATTGTACTTCCAGCTGCCAGACCCTTGTCCATTCACTTAACCTATCGATATCTCTGCAGTCTCTTCTCTGTACGATTTGCTTTTCCACTCAATTTAGTGTCTTCAGCAAACTAAGATACACGACACACTGTCCCCTCATCCATATGGTTTATGGAAAGCATAAAGAGTTGTGGGCCCAGCACTGACCCCTGCGACACCCTGCTCACGACCTATTGCCAACCAGAAACCACCCCTGTACCCAACTCTCTGCTTTCTGTTGGCGAACCATTTCTCCATCCATGCTCATTCATCTTCCCCAACCTTGCATCCTTATCTTCTGGACACATTATCGAGTGCCTTCTGGAAATCCTTGTAAACCATGTCCACTTGCTCCCTTCTATCTACCCCTCATTATATCCTCAGGGAACTCCAGTAAGTTGGTCAAACAGAACCCTCCTTTGCTGAATCCACACTGCGTCTGCCTGATGGATCCATTTCGCTCCAGATGTTTCGCTGTTTCTTCTTTAACGATAGCGTCAAACATTTTTACACCTCCAGGTGTTAAACTAACTGGTCTGTAGTTCCCTGCCTTTTGCCTACATCTTTGTTAGAACAGTGGCATTACATTTGCTGTCTTCCAATCCACCGGGTCCTGCCCAGAGTCAGAGAATTTGGGGAAATTATCACTTGTGCCATTTCGTTCCGTTCCCTGGGATCCATTAGATCAGGACCAGGCGACTTGTCTATCTTCACACCCTCAGGTTTACTCAGCACTTCTTCTCTAGTGAAAACGATTATACCCAGTACCTCCCCTCCCTTCACATCCAGAACATCTGCCTTTGGCATGTTCGACGAGACCTCCACCGGGAAGACCGACACAAAATAGTCATTCAAAGCCTCAGCCGTTTCCTCATTCCCCAATATCAATTCCCCCTTCTCATTTTCCAAGGGACCAAACTTCACCGTCGCCACCTTTAGTGTTTTATACAGTTAGAAAAGCTTTTCCTGTCCGTTTCTACATTTTGTGATGGTCCTTTCTCATCGTCCACCTTCCCTCGACCACTTGCTTTGTGGTTCTTTGTGGCTTTTTAAAGTTTCCCCAATCTTCGACGCTCCCACTGCTGTTGGTGAATTTGTACACACGAGCTTTCAGTTTGATGTCTTCCTTGATTTCCTTAGTTACCCAAGGCTGGCCGTTCCCACCCTGACTCTCCATGTTTTAACTGGATTAGGCATTTGTTGAAAACTGTGAAAAGTCTGTCTGAAAGTCCCTCCATTGTTCCTCATCCGTCTCTCCATATCCTGCCCTCCCAGTCGACCCTCGTAAACTCCTTCCTCATCCCCTTGTTTAGGAATCACAGACTGGGATTAGTCCAAACTATTGGACCCTCCATTTGTATGAGAAGCTCAATCATCAGTGATCATTCTTTCCAAGAGGATCCCTAACGACAAGATCGCTAATTTTACCTGTCTCATTACACTGGAGCAGATTCCTTTCTAGGTTCTGTGACATTCTGTTGCAGAAAACCATCCTGTATGCATTCTAGAAAGCCCTCCTCAAGGTTGCCTCCACCAACCTGGTTCACCCAGTCTACGTGCATGTTGAAGTTCCCCACGGTAACGGCCTCCCCATCTACCCCCCCTCTCTTACCTTCCTTCATGGTCTTCCCATCTACCCTCCTCCCTTACCATTCTGCATGGCCTCCCCATCTACCCCGACTCCCTTACCTCCCTGCACAGCCTTCCCCATCTACACCCCTCCCTTATCTTTCTGCACGGCCTTCCCATCTCCCCCTCTCCCCTACCTTTCTGCATGGCCTTCCCATCTACCCCCCCCTTACCTTTCTGCACGGCCTTCCCCATCTACCCCCCAACCTTATCTTTCTGCATGGCCTTCCCCATCTACCCCCTTCCCTTACCTTTCTGCACGGCCTTCCCCATCTACCCCCCTCCCTTTCCTTCCTATACGACCTCCCCATCTACCCCCCCTTTACCATTCTGCATGGCCTTCCCCATTTACCCCCCCCCTCCCTTTCCTTCCTGCCTGTCCTTCCATATTACCTGATATTCTTCAATATTTCATTCCCAATCCTCTCCACCATGCAACCACATTCCTGTATTTTCAATTCAGACACCCAGTACAGTAACAGGTCATTTCAGCCCACGAATCTGTGCCATTCAATTCACACCCCATTAACCTGCACTCCCTGTTCACTTTCAACAGTGGCAAGAGGACTGGAGTCCTCTGGGAAACCCCACGTCGACACGGGGAGAACGTACAAACTCCTTACAGACAATGGGGGATTCGAACCACTGTCCCCATTGCTGGCGCTGTAAAGGGTCGCGCTAACCGCTACGCTAACGATTCAGACCTTAATGGCCACTACACAACCATAATGGTCACTAAATCATACCCCCTTGTACTGAAATGTGTCACAGGTTCACTGACCTTTTTTTGAATACTACAGGCATTCAGATGAAGTGCCCTTATACCCACTGTGCTTTTTAACTTATCGACCTCTATCAAATCTCCTCTCATCCTTCTACACTCCAAAGAGAAAAGTCCCAGCTCTGCTAACCTTGCCTCATAGACTTGTTTCCCAATCCAGACAACATCCTGGTAAATCTCCTCTGCCCCCTCTCCACAGCTTCCACATCCTTCCTGTAATGAGGTGATCAGAACTGAACACAATATTCGAAGTGTGGTCTCACCAGAGATTTGTAGAGTTGCAACATGACCCCTCTACTCCTGAACTCAATCCCCCTATTAATGAAGCCCAGCATCCCATAGGCCTTCTTAACTATCCCATCAATCTGTGTGGCAACCTTGAGGGATGTATGGATTTGGACCCCAAGGTCACTATTCATCCACACTCTTAAGTAACCGATCATGAACCCCGTCCTCAGTTTTCTGGTTGGTCTTTCCAAAATGCATCACCTCACACTTATCTGGATTGAACTCCATCTGCCAATTTTCCACCCAACTCTGCATCCTGATCACAGCCTTTTGTAACCTTCAACAACCTTCAGCTCCATCCACAACTCCTCCAACCTTCGTATCATCCGCAAACTTACTGACCCATCCTCCGCCTCTTCATCCGGGTAACTTATAAAAATCACAAAGAGCAGGGGTCCCAGATCAGATCCCTACGACCCCTCCCCTAGTCACCAACCCCCAGGCAGAATACTTTCCTTCCACTACTACTCTCTGCTTTCTTCCTACAAGCCAATTTTTTATCCACACGGCCAAGGTTCCACTGATCCCGTGACTCATGACTTTCTGAACGAGTCTCTCGTGGGGGACCTTGTTAAATCCATGTCGACCACATCTACTGCCCGACCCTCATCAATTTCCTTGTTACCTCCTGAAAAAACTCATTTAGACTCGTGAGGCATGACCTTCCCTTCACAAAGCCCTGCTGACTATCCTTTTTTTATATTTTTTACAAGTTTAAATTATTTGACATTAGTTATAATATATCGATACAAACATTCTATAAGAAAATAACCCCCCCCCCCAACCTCCCTCATCCACTCCACTAACACCCTCCCCCCTCTAACTATAAAGAAAGAAGAAAGGAGACCATTGAACAATCAACTTTTCAGCTGCGGAGACCAGGACACCCACTGGGGCAGACCTGGAGATTAAACCTTCACACCAAGAGTTTTCAGATATGGGCTCCATATTTGTACTAAAAAATTATATTTATCCCTCATAATATACGTTATCTTTTCTAAAGGAATACAGGGTTTCATTTCAGTTTGCCATTTTTACATTCCTAAAACTAAATCAGATTTCCAAGTAATAGCCAAACAATTTTTAGGAACAGCTAAAGCCAAACGTCCCCTAATAAAAACAACATTGAATCAAACGGTAAACTCTTAATACTTGCTCTAAGAACAATTTAACTTGTAACCAAAAAATCTTAACCTTAGAACAAGTCCAAGTCGAGTGATTAAAAAGTACCTATTTCTTGTCCACATCTAAAACATAAATCTAAAGAAATTAATTCAAATTTCTTTAATTTCTGAGGAGTTAAATACAATTGGTTGACTATCCTTGAGTAGACTGACCTTCTCCAAATGCTCATCGATCCCACCCTTAAGAATCCTCGCCATTAGTTTACACCCCACTGACATAAAACTCATCAGTCTAGAATTCCCAGGATTTTCCCTATTCTCTTTTGTAAACAAGGGGACTACATTTTCCATTCCCCAATCCTCCGTACCTCCCCTGTGGCCAAAGTGGATTCAAAAATTATAGCTACTGCCCCAGCTATCTCTTCCCCCACTTCCCACAGCAGCCTGGGGTAATATCGTGTCTGGCCCCGGGGACTTATCAATCTTGATGTTTTTAAGAAGATCCGACACTTCCTCTTCCTCAATCTCCACATTGTCCTGCACACGGGCCTGTTCTATTCTGACCTCACCCTGATCCTGATCCTTTTCTCTTGTGAATACAGAAGTGAAGTATTCATTTAGGACATCCCCAACCTCCTCCGCACATGTTCCCTCCTTTATCCTTTATCGCCCCCTGACCAGGTTCATTCCCCAGGACCAGATCCAGTCTGGCCTCTCCTCTCGTTGGCTGGTCCACAGACCGGGTCAGGATTCCTTCTTGAACACACCTGAGAAATTCAGTCCCATCCATTCCTCTTGCAGTCAAGAGGTGCCAGTCAATATTAGGAAAGTTGGTCTCCCATTACAACCCTGCAACTTCTGCAGCATAACCTTTGATGCCCTGGCTAATCAAGAACCGATCAATCTCTGCCTTAAATCCACCCAATATCCTGGCTCTACAACTGCCCATGGCAACAAATTCCACAGATTCACCTCCATCTGGCTGAAGAAATTCCTCCACATCTCTGTTCTTAGAGGACACCCTTCAATCCTAAAGTTGTGCCCTCTTGTCCTAGACTCTCCCACCGTAGGAAACAAATTTTCTGTATCTACTCTGTCCATGCGTTTCAATGTTTGAAAAATTTCAATGAGATTCCCTCTCATTCTAATAAATTCCAATGAGTACAGGCCAAAACCTGTCAGACGCTCCTCGTATGATAACACTTTCATTACCGGAATCATCCTTGTGAACCTCCTCTGAACCTTCTCCAACATCAGCACATCCTTTCTTAAATGAGGAGCCCAAAACTGCTCACAATCTCCACGTGAGGCCTCACCAGGGCCTGAAAAAGCCTCAACATCACATCCCTGCTCTTAGATTCTATTCCTCTGGAAGAGAACGCCAACAGTGCATTTACCTTCTTCACCACCGACTCAACCTGCAAGTTTCCCTTCAGGCTCCTGCACAAGGAATCCCAGGTCCCTTTGCATCTGAGGATTTTCAACTTTCTCCCCTTATAGAAAATATTCTGCCTGTTTATTTTTCTACCCAAGTGCACGACCGTCCACTTTCCGACATTGTATTTCATTCGCCACATCTCTGCCCATTCTCCTCATCTGTCCACGTCCTTCTGCAGCCTCCGTGTTTCCTCAACATGACCTGCTCCTCCACCTCCCTTCATACCATCTGCAAACTTGGCCACAAAGCCTCTCAGTCCAGAATCCAAATCATTAATGTACAACATATAAAGAAGTGACCCCAACCCCAACCCCCGTGGACACCATCAGCAACTGGCAGCGACCAGAATATGATCCTGTATTCCAACTCTCTGCCTCCTACACGTCAGCCAATGCTCTCCCCATGCTGGTGTGTTTCCTGTTAAACTATGGGCTCTTATAGTGTTTAGTGACCTTATGTGTGGCACCTTGTCAAAGGTCATCTGAAAAACAATATACACAACATTCCCTGTATCTCCCTTATTCAGCCTGCTTGTCACCTCGTCAAAGAATTCCAATTGGTTTGTAAAGCACAATTTTCCCTTAAGGAAACCATGTTGGCTTTGGCCTATCCTCCAAGTACTCTGTAACCTCATCCTTGACAATCCACCCCAACATCTTCCCAACCACTGACGTCAGGCTAACCAGTCAACAATTTCCTTTCTGCTGCCTCCCTGGTGTCTGGAACAGTGGGGTCACATTTGTGATTTTCCAACACTCTTGAGATTCTGGGTTAGAATGGCCATGGAGTGGAGCTCCATATCTGCCTTTGGGTGTGTGTGGAGTGGAACTCCATCTCTGCTTCTGGGTGTGTGTCCATGGTGTGGAGCTCCATCTCTGCTTCTGGGTGTGTGTCCATGGTGTGGAGCTCCATCTCTGCCTTTGGGTGTGTGTCCTTGGAGCTTCGCCTCCATCTCTGTCTCTGGGTGTGTGTGTGTCCGTGGAGTGGAGCTCCATCTCTGCCTCTGGGTGTATGTGGAGTGGAGCTCCATCTCTGCTTCTGGGTGTGTGTCCATGGAGTGGAGCTCCATCTCTGCCTTTGGGTGTCCGTGGAATGGAGCTCCATCTCTGCCACTGGGTGTGTGTGGAATGGAGCTCCGTCTCTGCTTCTGGGTGTGTGTCCGTGGAGTGGAGCTCCGTCTCCGTCTCTGCCTCTGGGTGTGTGTGTCCCTGGAGAGGAGCTCCGTGTCTGCCTCTGGGTGTGTGTGTCCCCGTGGAGTGGAGCTCCATCTCTGGGTGTGTGTGTGTCCGTGGAGTGGAGCTCCGTCTCCGTCTCTGCCTCTGGGTGTGTGTGTGTCCGTGGAGTGGAGCTCCGTCTCTGGGTGTGTGTGTGTCCGTGGAGTGGAGCTCCGTCTCCGTCTCTGCCTCTGGGTGTGTGTGTCCATGGAGTGGAGCTCCGTCTCCGTCTCTGGGTGTGTGTGTCCATGGAGTGGAGCTCCGTCTCCGTCTCTGCCTCTGAGGGGGTGTGACCGTGGAGTGGAGCTCCGTCTCCGTCTCTGCCTCTGGGGGGTGGGTGTGTCCGTGGAGTGAAGCTCCGTCTCCGTCTCTGGGTGTGTGTGTCCATGGAGTGGAGCTCCGTCTCCGTCTCTGCCTCTGAGGGGGTGTGACCGTGGAGTGGAGCTCCGTCTCTGCCTCTGGGTGTGTGTGTCCATGGAGTGGAGCTCCGTCTCCGTCTCTGCCTCTGAGGGGGTGTGACCGTGGAGTGGAGCTCCGTCTCCATCTCTGGGTGTGTGTGTCCATGGAGTGGAGCTCCGTCTCTGTCTCTGCCTCTGGGGGGGTGTGTCCGTGGAGTGGAGCTCCGTCTCTGCCTCTGGGTGTGTGTGTCCATAGAGTGGAGCTCCGTCTCCGTCTCTGCCTCTGGGTGTGTGTGTGTCCGTGGAGTGGAGCTCCGTCTCCGTCTCTGCCTCTGGGTGTGTGTGTCCATGGAGTGGAGCTCCGTCTCCGTCTCTGGGTGTGTGTGTCCATGGAGTGGAGCTCCGTCTCCGTCTCTGCCTCTGAGGGGGTGTGACCGTGGAGTGGAGCTCCGTCTCCGTCTCTGCCTCTGGGGGGTGGGTGTGTCCGTGGAGTGAAGCTCCGTCTCCGTCTCTGGGTGTGTGTGTCCATGGAGTGGAGCTCCGTCTCCGTCTCTGCCTCAGAGGGGGGGGTGTGTCCGTGAGGTGGAGCTCCGTCTCCGTCTCTGGGTGTGTGTCCATGGAGTGGAGCTCCGTCTCCGTCTCTGCCTCTGAGGGGGTATGACTGTGGAGTGGAGCTCCGTCTCCACCTCTGGGTGTGTGTATGTCTGTGGAGTGGAGCTCCGTCTCCGTCTCTGCCTCTGGGTGTGTGTGTGTCCGTGGAGTGGAGCTCCGTCTCTGGGTGTGTGTGTGTCCGTGGAGTGGAGCTCCGTCTCCGTCTCTGCCTCTGGGTGTGTGTGTCCATGGAGTGGAGCTCCGTCTCCGTCTCTGGGTGTGTGTGTCCATGGAGTGGAGCTCCGTCTCTGCCACTGAGGGGGTGTGACTGTGGAGTGGAGCTCCGTCTCCACCTCTGGGTGTGTGTATGTCCGTGGAGTGGAGCTCCGTCTCCGTCTCTGCCTCTGAGGGGGTGTGACCGTGGAGTGGAGCTCCGTCTCTGCCTCTGGGTGTGTGTGTCCATGGAGTGGAGCTCCGTCTCCGTCTCTGCCTCTGAGGGGGTGTGACCGTGGAGTGGAGCTCCGTCTCCATCTCTGGGTGTGTGTGTCCATGGAGTGGAGCTCCGTCTCTGTCTCTGCCTCTGGGGGGGTGTGTCCGTGGAGTGGAGCTCCGTCTCTGCCTCTGGGTGTGTGTGTCCATAGAGTGGAGCTCCGTCTCCGTCTCTGCCTCTGGGGGGGGTGTGTCCGTGGAGTGGAGCTCCGTCTCCGTCTCTGGGTGTGTGTGTCCATGGAGTGGAGCTCCGTCTCCATCTCTGCCTCTGGGGGGGTGTGTCCGTGGAGTGGAGCTCCGTCTCCGTCTCTGCCTCTGGGGGGTGTGTCCGTGGAGTGGAGCTCCGTCTCCGTCTCTGGGTGTGTGTGTCCATGGAGTGGAGCTCCGTCTCCGTCTCTGGGTGTGTGTGTCCATGGAGTGGAGCTCCGTCTCTGTCTCTGGGTGTGTGTGTCCGTGGAGTGGAGCTCCGTCTCCATCTCTGCCTCTGGAGGGGTGTGTCCGTGGAGTGGAGCTCCGTCTCCGTCTCTGGGTGTGTGTGTCCATGGAGTGGAGCTCCGTTTCTGCCTCTGGGGGGTGTGTGTCCGTGGAGTGGAGCTCCGTCTCCGTCTCTGGAGGGGTGTGTCCGTGGAGTGGAGCTCCGTCTCCATCTCTGCCTCTGGGTGTGTTTTCTCACCTCTGCAGCTGCAGACACTGAAGATGGCGGCTGCTGGCAACATCAGTGCATGTGGAATGTGAGTCTCGCCCTGTCAGAGGCCAGGCTGCCTCCTGACCACACCCTGCAGGAGACAACAGCACTAAAACATCATTGCGCTGACTCAAGGCTTAATCACCGGAAGCTGCGGAACTGGGCAAGTCACACCCAACTGAATCACACAGAGAGCTCTGCCAGAAATTGCTGTGGTTCCTCATCCCTGCATTCCACAAAGCCCACTCAGCAGCCAAATAAAGATCAAAGTTGTAGACACATTAGCTCAAAGCGTGCCAGTAATAATCCCAGAAATCAGCTCAAACAAAGAACAGGCAGGAACACAGCACGGGCCTATGTAAACTAACCAAACAATCTCAACCTTTCTTGCCTCACATCCAGATCTATCCTCTGCTAGAACGTCCCCAATGTTCCAGCCTCCATAAGCACCCCTGGCAAGGCATTCCAGGCCCCTACTTCCCTCTGCATAAAAAAAACTTACCCCTGACGTCTCACCCAAACCTCCCTCCCTTCACTTTGTACACACGTCCTCTGGTGTTTGATGATCCTGCCCTGGGAAACAGGCGCTGACTGTCCACCCTATCTGTGCCTCTCAGAATCTTGTCGGCCTCGATCAAGTCTCTTCTCATCCTTCTACGCTCCAAAGTGAAAAGTCCCAGCTCTGCTAACCTGGCCTCATAAGACATTTCCCAATCCAGGCAACATCCTGGTAAATCTCCTCTGTCCCCTTTCCACAGCTTCAACATCCTTCCTGTTATGAGGTGACCAGAACTGAACACAATAACCATATAACAATTACAGCACGGAAACAGGCCAATTTGGCCCTTCTAGTCCACACTAATCCAAGTACCCTCCTGCACTCTTACCAGCACCCTGCCCATATCCCTTCATCCCCCTCCCATCCATATACTTATCCTGCTCTTTCTTAAATGACAAAATTGACCCTGCTCCACCACCTTTCCCGGAAGCCCATTCCACACAGTTCCCCCTCATGTCACTCCTAAACCTTTGCCCATCAACTCTCAACCCATGACCTCTTGTATCCATCTCTCCTTCTCTCAATGGGAAAAGCCTTTCCACATCAACTCTATCTATCCCTCTCATTATCTTAAACACCTCGATCAAATCCCCTCTCAGCTTTCTACGTTCCAAGGAATAAAGACCTAATTTGCTCAATCTTCCCTTGTATTCCAGATGCTGAAACCCAGGCAACATTTTTGAAAATCTTCTCTGTACTCTCTCTATCTTGTTAATGTCCTTCCTATAAATCAGTGACCAGAACTGCACACAGTACTCTGAATATGGCCTCACCAATGCCTTGTACAGTTTCATCATGACTTCCCAACTCCTATATTCTATGCACTGATTTATATAGGCAAGCATACTAGAGGCCTTCTTCACCACCCTGTCCACATGCGCTCCTACCTTCAGGGAACAATGCACTGTTATTCCTAGATCTTTCTGCTCCACTGCGTTCTTCAACCCCCTCCCATTTACCACATATACCTTGCTTTGATTATTCTTTCCAAAATGAAGCACCTCACACTTATCAGCATTAAACTCCATCTGCCATCTTTCTGCCCACTCCTCTAAGCAGTTTAAATCCCTCTGCAATCTTTGAAAATCCTCTTCATCATCCACAATTCCCCTATTTTAGCATCATCTGCTATTTACTAATCCAATTTACCACCCCATCCTCCAGATCATTAATATATATGACAAACAGCAACGGTCCTAATACCGAACGGTGAGGTACACCGCTTGTCACCGGCCTCCATCCTGACAAACAATTATCCACTACTCTGGCACCTTCCTTCCAGCCACTGTTGAATCCATTTGACTATCTACAAATTAATACCCAAGGACTTAGCCTTCCTAACTAATCTCCCATGCGGAACCTTATCAAAGGCCTTACTGAGGTCCATATAGACAACATCCACTGCTCTACCCTCATCAACATTCCTAGTCACGTCTTCAAAGCATTCAACAAGATTAGTCAAACACGACCTCCCACGCACAAATCTTTGTTGAGTGTCCCTGATCAGACCCTGTCCCTCCATATACTTATATATACTATCTCTAAGAACGCTTTCCATCAATTTACCTACCACAGGCGTCAAACTTACAGGCTGATAATTGCTAGGCTCGCTCCTCAAACCTTTTTAAAACAAAGGAACCATATGCGCAACACGCCAATCCTCTGGCACGATACCCGTCTCTAATGACATTTGAAAAATCACTGCCAGAGCCTCCGCTATTTCCTCACTAACTTCTCTCAAGATCTTGGGGAAATTCCTGTCAGGACCTGGAGACTTATCCACCTTTATATGTTTCAAAAGCTCCAGTCAACCTCTTTCTTAAACACCATAGTCTCCATATTTACCTCCTTTGCTTCCTTTACCCTCCACAGTTCAATATCTTTCTCCTCAGTAAATACTGAGGAAAAGAAATTGTTCAAGACCTCCCCCATCTCTTATGGCTCCACACACATTTGTCCTTTCTGATTCTCTATTGGACCAATTTTATCTTTCACTTTTGCTATTTACATATTTGTCGAAACCCTTTGGATTTATTTTCACCCTGCTTGCTATAGCCACCTCATACCTTCTTTTAGCTTTTCTAATTTCTTTCTTAAGATTCTTTTTACATTCAATATAGTACCCAAACATCTCCTTTTTTCCCTGTTTCTTATATTTATTGTAGCATTCCCTCTTTTTTCAAACCAAGTTTCCAATATCCCTTGAGAACCACGGCTCTCTCAAACTTTTGACCTAACCTTTCAACCTAACAGGTATATAAAGATTTTGTTCTCTTAAAATCTCTCCTTTAAAAGACCCTCCATTTCTCTATTTCATCCTTCCCAGAAAATAAATCATCCCAATCCACCCCTTGTAAATCCTTTTGCATCTCCTCAAACCTAGCTTTTCCCCACTCAAAAACATCAACTCTGGGCCCAGACCTATCCTTTTCCATCATTACCTTGAAGCTAATGGCACCATGATCACTGGACCCGAAGTGCTCCCCCACACATACCCGTCACCTGATCCATCTCATTTCCCAAAAGTCAATCCAACACAGCTCCCTCTCTACTTGGTACCTCCACGTATTGATGTAAAAAGCTATCCTGCACACATTTTACAAACTCCAACCCATCCAGCCCTTTCACGGAATGGGTTTCCCAATCAATATTTGGAAAATTTAAATCCCCACCATCACTACCCTGTGCTTATTACAAATATCTGCTATCTCCTTACTAATTTGTTCCTCTAATTCCCGTTCCCCATACTCGAACTGTGGTCTCACCAGCGATTTGTAGAGTTGCAACATGACCCCTCTACTCTTGAACTCAATCCCCCTATTAATGTGGCCCAGCATCCCATAGGCCTTCTTAACTATCCTATCACCTTGTGCAGTGACCTTGAGGAATGTAAGGATTTGGATCCCTCGGTTCATCCACACCCTTAAGTAACTGACCATTACCCCTGTCCTCAGCCTTGTGGTTTGTCCTTCCAAAATGCATCATCTCACACTTATCAAGATTGAACTCCATCTGCCACTTTTCTGCCCAACTCTGCATCCTGTGTGTGTGTGTGTGTGTGTGTGTGTGTGTGTGTGTGTGTGTTTGTGTGTGTTTTTGGGACATAAGTTGGGAAAGATTTGTTAGAGTAGGACACATACAAACACTTTAAAATAGATCTTATTTGAAATGCTGGAGCTCTGCCCCATGTTAGACATGTCATCTCCACAGCTTTTGTAAGAGCTTTGGAGAGTGCCCAAGAGACTTCACTAATGGATTGCTGTTTACAAAAAAGGCAACAGATGAAAGAGCTTGTCGGAGCCGCTTCTGACTGGAGCTGTTCTAGGAGGGTCATGTGATTTGGCAAGCAGAGAGAGTCAACCAGGCTTTTTCTCTGTGTGTGAGAGAGGGGGAGAGAGAGAGAGAGAGAGAGAGAGAGAGAGAGAGAGAGAGAGAGAGAGAGAGACACACACACACACACACACACACACACACACACACGCACACACAGATCACTTCTATAGTGTTACAGCCAGTAACAGCAGCTGGGACTGGAACAGGACAAGCTGGCAAGCTTGTGGAATGCCCCATTTGGAAGATGGGTTTGTAAGTGCTTTGTTCAGCCTGGTCAAAGCCCTTGTGGTCTATTCAAGAGGAGAGGACTGGCTGTCTAATGTTTCACTTGGAATAAAAGAAACAAAAAGGAACTCTGTGGTGACCTGAAAGAAAGAGGTTATCATCTGGAGAACCCTAAAGGGGCAAGTTTCAGCAACAAGACACTGAGGTGACAGATGGAAGTAAATCAATTGTGGAAATCCTGGAACAACAAATCTCTCTCTGAAAACCATTTTTCTAGCTGGACCAGATCCCTCTGCAAGCTTTGAAAACCTTCTTCACTGTCCACAACGTCTCCAATCTTAGTGTCATCTGCCAACTTGCTGATCCAATTGACCACATTATCATCCAGATCATTGATATAGACGACAAACAACAATGGTCCCGGCCCCAATCCCTGAGGCACCACTCGTCAGTAAAGCTTTTCTGAATCAACACAACAACATGAGCTCTCCTCCCATCCTTCATCCCCCCCTCCCAAGGTTAAGGACTTTTTAAATATCTCTATTACGTCCCCTACATATTCTACATGAGATCTCTCAAGATCAAGGAAATATCTTGTCAGGCCCTTAAGATTTATCACTCTCTAGAAAGCTTGCCCTCTTCTCTGTAATCTGTTTGGGGTCCATGACCTGACTGTTTGTCCTTCTCCCGAGTAAATATAGATACAAAAAGAAGTAAGATTTCCACTGAAGTTGATTGGAAGCAGACTCTCGCAGAGGCTTGACTTCCTGACATGAAGTCTGAAGGCACAGGTCAAATTCATGGCTCGGATGAAGAAGGGTTCTAAAGGAAGAATGGGACAACTGTGGCTGGCGGGGAGCATCAAAGAGGGGGTGTACAATACGGCAAAAACAAGTGGGAAGCTGAAGGATTGGGAAGATTTAAAAGCCAACAGAATTATAAAAGCAATAAGGAAGAATCGATGAATTATGAAGGTAAATTCACCAGCAATAAAAAAAATGTCAAACCTGTCCTCAGGTCCATAAAGAGCAAAAGAGAGGCAAGGATGGACATTGGACCACTGGAAAACAACACTGGGGAGATAGGAATGGGGACAGAGGGACCTGGGAGTCCTCGTGCAGGATTCCCCAAGCGTCAACGCAGGTGGAGTGGGTGGTGAGGAAGCCAAATGGAACAGTGGCGTTCATTTCAGGAGGGATGGAACATAAGGCAGGGCTGTGGCGTTGAGGCTTTGTGACAAAACCACCCAGGTTTGGAACATTGAACATAGACCACTACAGCACAGTACAGGCCCTTCGGCCCTCGATGTTGTGCCGACCCATATATCACTTACGAAAAAAAGTACTAAACCCTCCCTACCCTGTAACCCTCTATTTTGCTTCCATCCGTGTGTCTGTCTAAGAGTCTCTTAAATGCCCCCTAATGTTCCAGCCTCCACCACCATCTCTGGCAAGACATTCCAGTCTCCCACAACTATCTGTGTAAAAAACTTACCCCTGATGTCTCCCCTAAACTTCCCTCCCTTCACTTTGCACACGTCCCCTGGTGTTTGCTGATCCTGCCCTGGGAAAGAGGTACTGTCTTTCCACCCTATCTATGCCTCTCAGAATCTTGTAGACCTCGATCAAGTCTCCTCTCATCCTTCTATGCTTCAAAAAGTCCCAGCTCTGCTCATAAGACTTGTTTCCCAATCCAGGCAACATCCTGGTAAATCCCTCTACCCCCTCTCCACAGCTTCCACATCCTTCCTGTAATGAGGTAACCAGAACTGAACACAATTCTCTAAGTGTGGTCTCACCAGAGATTTGTAGAGTTGCCACATGACCCCTCTACTCCTGAACTCAATCCCCTTATTAATGAAGCCCAACATCCCATAGGCCTTCTTAACTATCCTATCAACCTGTGCAGTGACCTTGAGGGATGTATGGATTTGGACCCCAAGGTTCCTCTGTTCATCCACACTCTTAAGTAACCGACCACAAACCCTGTCCTCATCCTCCTGGTTGGTCTTTCCAAAATGCATTACCTCCCACTGATCCATATTGAACACCAGCTGCCATTTCTCTGCCCAACTCTGCATCCTGTCTCTATCCTCTTGGAACATTCGAAAGCCTTCAGCTCCATCCATAACTCATCCATATTTGATTTAATATTGAAGTTCATTTTCCCGCACTCTCTGCAGAACTAACAATGTGCTTTCACATTTTCTACAGGCTGAACAATTCAGAGAGCTACTGGGAGGCTCAAGGTTTCAGGAGGGCCTGGACTTTTCCGGAGTGGCATGTAGGAGTTTGAGGTGGGAACTTATAGACGTTAACAAAATCACAACCAAGTCAGGGAATTGAAGACCAGAGGGCAGTGGAAGATTTAGAGGGATCTGCTTCACCTGGAGGCTGGCGGAGGTGCGGATCAAGCTTCCGAGGAAGGCAGTAAAACACAAAAGTCTGCAGGTACTGTGGTTGGAGTAAAAACACGGCGCTGGAGAAACCCGGGTCCAACAGGCAGAGGTAAAGATATAGAATCGATGTTTCGGGCTTGAGCCCTTCATCAAGAGGAAGGTGGAGAAATGGACAATTATAATGTTTACAAGACATTTAGAGAGGTTCATGCTTAGGAAAACGTTAGTAGGTCATGGGCCAAATGCAGACAAATATGACTAGTTTGGTCAACATCCACAATATGGGCCAAAGGGCAGAGCTCTTTTAAAGAGGGGTTCCTGGATGGAAAATCTGCCTCAGGGTTAACATACAAATGGGTGGTAAGATTAGCATTTCAGGCATGATGCTGGCCCATGTGGGGTTAACCGTGCGACACAGGAGCAGAAACAGACTATTCAGCCCATCAAGTCTACCCCACCATTTAATCATCAGTCCCACTGCCCGGCCTTCTCCACATAACCTTTGATGCCCTGTCTAATCAAGAACCTGTCAGTCTGTGCCTTAAATACACCCTATGACCCGGCCTCCACAACCGCCTGTGGCAACAAATTCCAGATTCACCCCCCTCTGGCTGAAGGAATTCCTCCCCATCTCTGTTCTAAGTGGACACCCTTCAATCCTGAAGTTGTGCCTTCTTGACCTGGACTCCCCCAATGTGGGGAACAACTTTTCTACATCTACTCTGTCCAAGACAAGGGGTGACACAGGTACACCAAGGGTTAACGGTGGAGCCCTGGTGTGAGGCCGGTACACCAGGGGTTAACGGGGCAGTCTCTGGTGTGAGACCGGTACACCAGAGGTTAACGGGGCAGTTCCTGGTGTGAGTCCGGTATACCAGGGGTTAACGGTGGAGTCCCGGTGTGAGTCTGGTACACCAGGGGTTAATGGGGCAGTTCCTGGTGTGAGACCGGTACACCAGGGCTTGACGGTGGAATCCTGGTGCGAGACCAGTACACCAGAGGTTAATGGTGAAGTTCTGGTGCGAGACTGGTACACCAGGGGTTAATGGGGCAGTCCCTGGTGCGAGACTGGTACACCAGGAGTTAACGGGGCAGTTCTGAGCTGATGAAACTCGATACACACCCAAACAACACATCTGCGTCAGCAGGTAGTGGTTCACGTCGCGCTCCCGGCTGAAGCTGCACCACACGGACCTCTCCGACCACTGCCCCCTCCACATGGTCAGCCCTGTGTCCAAGCGCGTCGGCTCCCGGCTCCCAGCACCACTACACTGAGGAGTCGCTGCCACTGGGCACTGCACAGCTGTGACCACACCCTGTTCCAACAGTCCCACCACACGGTCACAGTCTGCAGTCACACCCTCAGTCTCCATCGCCAACACATCAGCTCCTGGACCCCGTTACCAAGGTCAGACACACCAGCAACTCCCAGTTAAAAGGGCAACGCTTCGTCAGTGGGCCACACAACACTTTACATCAAACACAATTCAGGCCCCTTGGCCCATGATGTCGTGCCTCCCCATATAAAGTGAATTTTTAAAATATTTTTAATTCAATTAAAATTTAGACATATAGCATGGTAACAGGCCCTTTTAGCTCACAAGCCCATGCTTGACCAATTACACCCCCAGTACATTTCGAACGGTGGGAGGAAACCAGAGCCCCCGGGGAAAACTCACGTAGACACAGGGAGAATGTAGAAACTCCTGACAGACCGTGTGGGATTCGATCCCCGATCCTGATCACTGGAGCTGTAACAGCATTGTACTAACCTCCACTCCAACCGAGTTGCCATATACACTTACAAAAAAGGTAATGAACCTTCCCCACCATCTACTCTTCCATCATGTGCCTGTCTAAGAGTCTCTTCAGTGCCCCTAATGTTCCAGCCTCCACCTCCATCCCTGGCAAGGCATTCCAGGCCCCCACAACCCTCTGCGTAAAAGAACCTATCCCTGACGTCTCCCCTAAACTTCCCTCCCCTCACTGTGTACATACGTCCTGTGGTGTTTGCTGATCCTACCCTGGGAAACAGGTGCTGACTGTCCACCCTATCTATGCCTCTCAGAATCTTGTCGACCTCTATCAAGTCTCCTCTCATCCTTCTACGCTCTAAAGTGAAAAGCCCCAGCTCTGCTAACCTTGCCTCGTAAGACTTGTTTCCCAATCCAGGCAACATCCGGGGAAATCTCCTCTGCCCCCTCTCCATGGCTTCCACATCCTTCCGAAAATGAGGTGAGCAGAACTGAAATGAGCGAGAATGCTGTGCGAGGGGTTAACAGTGAGAGATATGGCACCCCAGAGGGAATGTCAGCTGACAGGGTCTGGGGATTGAGTGGTGGGAGGGCACGAGGAAAACGGGAGGCAGGGGGACGGGGACAGGAGAGAGCGAATCTCTGAACCTTTCCTATCCATGTTGTTTCAACTTTACCATTGTCCCTGCCTCTACCACATCGTCAGGCAGCTCCTTCCCCACATCCACCACCCTCTGAGCGAAGATGGTGCCCCTCTGGTTCCCTTTCCCTCTCTTCCCTCTCAGCTGGAACCTGTTCTTTCTACAAACCAGTAGACCCTAGAGCAGGCCCTTCAGCCCATCCATCTATGCAGATCATGATGCCCAAATGAAACTATTACTGCTGCCTGCACCTGGTAGATATCCCTCCATCCGCTTCACATTCACAGTCCGGCTGGAAGCCTCTTAATCACCACTACTAATTCTGCTTCCACAGCACCCCTGGCAGCCTGTTCCAGGCACCCACCACTCTCTGTGGAAAATATGGCCTTTGCACCTCTCCTTTAAAATTTCATCCCCTCTTTTCCCCTGGGGAAACTGTTGACTGCTCACCTTCTCGATGCCTCTCCTCTCTCTCCTATTCATCCTTTCTCTGTATCTCAGTTCCTCAAGACCCGTCGATCATTAAGGACCCACACCACCCAGTACATGCTATGTTCTCGCTGCTGCCATCAGGAAAGAGGTGGAGGTGCGACCAGGTTCAGGAGTATCCGCTGCCCCTCCACTATCAGGCTCAACGACAAACTCAATCAGGGACCCATTTAAGGTCTCTTGCTCATGCTCCCTGATTTATTTTCTCCTTTCTGTTTCAGGCAGTCAGTTTGTTTACATGGGTTATCTGTTTACAGTTCTTTTATTTGTTTATAAGTGGACATCAGGGCAGAAAGTGTTGTCATGCATGTACTCAGACAATAAATCCGAAATCTGAAAAATCCCAGTCAATCTTCTCTGCCCTCTCTCCGCCGAACTGAAATCCTTCCTGTAGTTCAATGACCAGAACTGCACAAGTTTGGCCTCACAATGTCTTAGACAACTTTACCACAACATCCCAGCTCCTGTACTCAATACTGGAATTTATTTAAATTAAACGTTTAACATTGAGATGTACAAGCACAGTAACAGGCCCTTCTGGCCCACAAGCCTATGTTGCCCAGTTACACCAATTAACCTACAACCCCCGTTCATTTTGGACAGTGGGAGGAAACTGGAGCCTCCGGAGGAAACCCACACAGACACAGAGAGAACGTACAAACTCCTGACAGACAGCCGCTGGCGCTGTGACAGTGTTGTATGAATGTGTCAAAAGCTCTGTGTTCAACTCTATCCACCTGACACCATTTTCAGGGGATGATGTATGTGTGTTCCTCGATCCATCTGTTCTACCGCACTCCTCAGTGCCCGACAGTTTCCTATGTCTGTCCGACCTTGGTCAGTTCTCCCCTCTGCAGACTTTCTATCTCCAGTTTTAGACTTCCCCATCCTGGGAAAAGGACTTTCAACTTCCCCAACCATTGCTACACAGCCAAGGTATGGCAGATGGAATTTTACTCAGACAAGTGCAAGGTGAGGTGCCTGAGAAGATTCGGTAGGTCACCGAACACTCTCATAAACTTCTGCAGGTGTGCCACGGATAGCATTCTGGCTGGTTGCATCACTGTCTGGTACGGAGGCACCATCTCTCAGGACAAGAATAAACTCCACAGGGTTGTTAACTCGGCGACATCACAGGCACCAGACTTTTAAAAAAACATAGAAACCTAGAAGATAGGAGTAGGTCATTCGGCCCTTCGAGCCTGCTCCGCCATTGAATGAGATTATGGCTGATCTTAAAATTCACTCCATCAAGGACACCAACATGAGGCGGTGTCTTAAATTGCAACCTCTATCCTCAAGGACCCCCCACCACCCAGGCCAGGCCCTCTTTACTCTGCTGCCATCGGGGAAAAGGTACAGGTACCTGAAGATGAACACTCAGTGGCACAGGGACGGCTTCTTCCCCTCTGCCGTCAGATTCTTGAATAATCAATGAACCACAGACACTGCCTCACTTTGACTTTTCATCCACTATTTTTATTTATCGTTATAAGGTGGCTTTTATAAACGTTTGCCCCGTAACACTGCCGCAAAACAACAAATTTTGTGACTTGTTCATGACAATCAGTTTTGATTCACATTCTGATTCTGAAGTGTGTATTAGATTAAACCAGGACATGGTGAAATGTGGGGCTCTGGCGAGTGTTGTAAAACAGCCAAAGCAATCTGTGGGTTCAGGGACGTCATTCCATGAAAGTGGTGACACAGGTCAACAAACAAAATATCAATCAGCTTCTGACACGTCGGACCCTCAACACAAAGACCTTTCAAACAGGTCCCCAGAGTGCACGTGAGGGGCATGGATAGGGTGGACAACCATACCAGGCACAGCCAACACCAGAGGCCAAGGCAGGGAAGTTGAGGGGAGACGTCAGGGGGAAGTTTTTTTATATACAGAGAGTGGTGGGGGCCTGGAATGCCTTGCCAGGGATGGTGGTGGAGGCTAGAACATTAGGGGCATTTAAGAGACTCTTAGACAGGCTCATGGATGGAAGAAAAATAGAGGGTTACGGGATAGGGAGGGAAGGATTAGATTGTTGAGGTTTATATAGGTCAGCACAACATTGTGGGCCAAAGGGACTGTACTGTGCTGTAATGTTTTATGTTATAAGACGCTATAGACACTGGTGCAGGAATAGGCCGTTCAGTGCATTGAGTCTGCCCTGCTATTTAATCATTCCCCACTCGGCCCCACTGCCCGGCCTTTGATGCCCTGACTCATCAAAAATCTTTTTAATAGGCCCTGCTGTTTACATTGGACTCTTAAGGAGGGCCCACTAATTACATCGCCCTTTTAAGTCGGTGACCTCATGGTGATCGACAGCCGGTTTCCATGGAGGTCGTGGAAACACAGACATCTTCCATTTCCCCTTGTCTGCGGCAGAGCGGTGGGACCCACCCTCCCCTCCTCCTGCTGGGCTGGGACCCCCCCCCTCTCCTCCTGCTGGGCTGGGACCCCCCCCCACCTGCTGGGATGAGAACCCCCCCTCTCCACCTGCTGGGCTGAGAACCCCCCCCTCTCCACCTGCTGGGCTGAGAACCCCCCCCTCTCCACCTGCTGGGATGAGAACCCCCCCCCCCACCTGCTGGACTGAGAACCCCCCCCCCCACCTGCTGGGCTGAGAACCCCCCCCCCCACCTGCCGGGCTGGGACCCCCCCTCACCTGCTCTCTGTCCCCCCCCCCTCACCTGCTCTCTGTCCCCCCCCCCCACCTGCCGGGCTGGGACCCCCCCCCTCACCTGCTGCGCCGGGACCCCCCCCACCTGCCGGGCTGGGACCCCCCCCCTCACCTGCTCTCTGTCCCCCCCCCCCTCACCTGCTCGCTGGCGCGTCCTCTTCCTCCAATGCCACACCGCTAGCAGACTCACCACATGCACCGCGACCACCAGCGAGGGCAGCAGCCCCTCCGAGGAGCCCTGAGGCATGGGCTCTGCGCTGACGCCGGCAGGCGGGGCGAGGCAGGCGGAGCCGGGCAGGGAGGGAGAGAGGCTGCGGCCAGCGGTCAGCCCTGTGCAGCCTCCCGCAATGCAGTGGCTCGTCCTCCTGGGGCCAGGGCCAGGTCTCCCCCCCCCCCCCCCGCCCCGCCCCTTCTCTGCCGGGCCAGACCCGACCACTCTGGCAGGGCAGGGAAAAGACAGGGCGTCGCCACCCCGGCAGCCGGGAACGGGGACCGAGACCGAGCCTGGCACCCGTCCAGCAGCCAACACTGCAGTCAGCAGGGCAGCGAGCGCTGTCGCTCGGAACCACGGCAACTCCCTCCCTCTCTCTATCTACTCTCCACCTCTCTCCGCCCCAACTCTCCCTCTCTCCGCCCCACGCTCCCCCCTCCCTGCCCCACACTACTCCCCCCTCCCTGCCCCACGCTCCCCCCCTCCCTGCCCCACGCTCCCCCCCTCCCCGCCCCACGCTCCCCCCTCCCCGCCCCACGCTCCCCTCTCTCCGCCCCACGCTCCCCCTCTCTCCGCCCCACGCTCCCCCTCTCTCCGCCCCACGCTCCCCCTCTCTCCGCCCCACGCTCCCCCTCTCTCCGCCCCACGCTCCCCCCTCTCCGCCCCACGCTCCCCCCTCTCCGCCCCACGCTCCCCCCCTCTCCGCCCCACGCTCCCCCCTCTCCGCCCCACGCTCCCCCCTCTCCGCCCCACGCTCCCCCCTCTCCGCCCCACGCTCCCCCTCTCCGCCCCACACTCCCCCTCTCTGCCCCACGCTCCCCCCTCTCCGCCCCACGCTCCCCTCTCTCCGCCCCACGCTCCCCCCTCTCCGCCCCACGCTCCCCCTCTCTCCGCCCCACGCTCCCCCCTCTCCGCCCCACGCTCCCCCCTCTCTGCCCCACGCTCCCCCCTCTCCGCCCCACGCTCCCCCTCTCTCCGCCCCACGCTCCCCCCCTCTCCGCCCCACGCTCCCCCTCTCTCCGCCCCACGCTCCCCCCCTCTCCGCCCCACGCCCCCCCTCCACCTGTCTCCCTTTCCCACCTCTCTCACCCCTCCTCTCAGTATCTCTCTTTCCTCTCCTTCTCTCAGCCTCTGTCTATCCCTCAGTCCCTCTCAATCACTCTGTGTTCAAATCTTTGCTCTCTATTTTCTCACCTCTCATTTTCTCTCTGTCAGGAATCTTTCTCCCTTTTTCACCCACTCTCTCTTTCTCTTTCTCTCTCCCCTCTCCTTTTTCTTGCTCTCCCTCTCTTCTGCACCCCCTTTCACAAATTTCCCCACTGTTAAGTTTTGTTTGAGTTCAATGCTCTCCACTGACTCACACACAGGATCACAACACAAGATCCTATTTCCTGTTACAGGTGTCACCTTTTCATGGAAATCTATTCTTTGTGAATGTAAATAGATCACTGGCACCCATCCCAGGACAGGCTCCTGAACAGGCAGGAAGGAGGGACATGTATTTTAAGAGAAATTACACTTTGCCTGCTGCCAGTAAATTCAAAACATGATTCAAGGGAGATGCAACCTGACTCCACTAAAAATGTGGAAAATATAGCGTCAGCGTCAAGGTCAAGGAGAAACTTACCTGGAATCAGCTTCATTCACCTCGAATAAGCCCCAATCAGGGAGAGGTAGAGAGGCAAGGTGGTGAGGGTGCGAACCACACAATGGTCACCAGCTCCTGTCCAAGTACAAGAGAGAGCCCACAGCCCAGTCGGACGTCCCTTGTGAGGGGCAGTGGATATAAATACCCTGTGATTAAAGGCTACATGCACGGCAGAGCCGCTCAAGGACTTGGCAGCCCTCAGGCAAGATCATCCCGGGGGGGGGGGGGTGGGGGATGCAGGAATGGAGAGGTCTGCTACATGGTACACATTACACTCACAGTCAACACACTCACCCCGGGCACACTCACCCCGGGCACACTCACCCCGGGCACACTCAGCCCGACACACACAGCCCGGCACACCCACCACAACACACAAAGCCTGACACACTCCCCCACAGCACTCACAGCCCCACACACTCACCTCAACAGACACAGCCCGGCACACTCACCCCCAACATACACAGCCTGACACATTTAACCTGGCATCAACACACTCACCCCCGGAACACTCAACCCAACACACACAGCCCGACACACTCCCCCTGAATTGCTCAACCCAAACCGTTCACCCCGACAAGACAGCCCCCTCACAATCATAGAACACTATAGCACATTACAGGCCCTTTGGCCCTTGATGTTGTGCTGACCAATATACCCCAAACAAATAATATCAAACCCCCCCCACCCCATAACCCTCTATTTTTCTTTCATCCATGTGTCTAAGAGCCTCTTAAATGCCCCTAATGTTTCAGCCTCCACCTCCATCCCCATCAAGACATTCCAGGTCCCCACTTCTCTCTGTGTAAAAAACTTACCCCTGACGTCTCCCCTAAACTTCCCTCCCTTCACTTTGTACACACGTCCTCTGGTGTTTGCTGATCCCGCCCTGGGAAACAGGTGCTGACTGTCCACCCTATCTCTGCCACTCAGAATCTTGTAGACCTCGATCAAGTCTCCTCTCATCCATCCACACTCCAAAGAGAAAAGTCCCAGCTCTGCTAAACTTGCCTCTTGTTTCCCAATCCAGGCAGCATCCTGGTAAATCTCCTTTGCCCCCTCTCCACAGCTTCCACATTCTTCCTATAATGAAGTGTCCAGAACTGAACACAAGACTCTAAGTGGGGTCTCACCAGAGATTTGTAGAGTTGCAACATGACCTCTCTACTCCTGAACTCAATCCGCCTATTAATGAAGCCCAGAATCCCATAGGCCTTTTTAACAATCCTATCAACCTATGCGGTGACCTTGAGGGATGTATGGATTTGGACCCCAAGGTCCCTCTGTTATCCACACTTTTAAGTAACCAACCATTAACCCTGTGCTCAGCCTTCTGGTTTATCCTTCCAAAATGCATCACCTCACATTTATCCGGATTGAACTCCATCTGCCACTTTTCTGCCCAACTCTCCATCCTGTCTATATCCTCTTGTAACCTTCAACAATCTTCAGCTCCATCCACAACTCCTCCAATCTTCATCTCATCCACAAACCTACTGACCCATCCTTCAACATCATCATCATGGTCACTTATAAACATCACAAAGACCAGGGGTCCCACAACAGATCCCTGCGACCCCTCCACTAGTCATCGACCTCCAGCAGAATACTTTCCTTCATTACTTTCTGGACAAGTCTCTTGTGTGGAACCTTGTCAGATCCATGTCGACCACATTTACTGCCCAACCCTCATCAACTTCTTCCGTAACCTCCTCAAAAAACTCAATTAGGCACGACCCTCCCTTCACAAAGCCATGCTGTCTGTCATGGAGTAGACTGACTTCTCCAAATGCTCAGAGATCCCATCCTTAAAAATCCTCCCCAATAGTTTGCACCCCAATGACGTAAGACTCATTGGTCGATAATTCCCAGGGTTCCCCCTATTCTCTTTTTTAAACAAGGGGACCACATTTGGAATATAGGAAGTAGGAACAGGAGTAGGCCAAAAATGGCCCATCGAGCCTGCTCCGCCATTCAATACAATCATGGCTGATCTAATTTATGACCTAACTCCACCTACCTGCCTTCTCCCCATATCCCCTAATTCCTCTATCATGTAAAAATTGATCTAACCGAATTTTAAATATGTTTAATGAGGCAGCCTCAATCACTTCCCTGGTTAGAGAATTCCAAACATTCACTACTCTCTGGGAAAAACTATTTTTCCTCATCTCTGTCCTAAATCTACGCCCCCGAATCTTGAGACTGTGTCCTCTCGTTTTAGTTTCCCCGGCCAGCTCAAAAAACTTCCTACATCTATCCTATCCATACCCTTCATAATCCTATATGTTTCTATAAGATCTCCTCTCATTCTTCTGAACTCGAGCGAATACAATCCTAGACGATTTAATCTTTCATCGTAAGTCAACCCCTTCATCCCAGGGATCAACCTAGTAAACCTCCTCTGGACCGTCTCCAAAGCCAGTACATCCTTCCTCAAATATGGAGACCAGAACTGGACTCAGTACTCCAGATGCGGTCTCACCAGTACCTTGTACAGTTGCAACATGACCTCCCTACTCCAGAATTCAATTCCTCCAGCGATGAAGGCCAACATTCCATTTGCCTTCTTAATAACCTGCTGCACCTGCAACCTAACGTTTTGCGAGTCATGCACAAGCCCTCCCAAGTCCCTCTGCACAACAGCATGCTGTAGTTTTTCACCCTTTAAATAATATTCAGCTCTTTTATTTTTCTTGCCAAAGTGGATAACCTCACACTGACTAACATTGAACTCCATCTGCCAGACCTTTGCCCACTCATCCAGCTTAACTCTTTACCTCTGCAGACTCTCCACATCCTCATTACAATTTGCTCTTCACTCAATTTGGTGTCAGCCGCAAACTTGGCTCCACCACATTTTGTCCCCTCTTCCAAGTCATCCATGTAAATGATGAACAGTTGTGGGCCTAACACCAACCCCTGCGGCACCCCACTTACCACTCTCTGCCAACCTGAAAAACTCCCACTTATCCCGACTCTCTGCCTCCTGTCAGACAACCAATTTTCAATCCAGGCCAATAGACTTCCCAGGACTCTACTTTCCTGTATCTTACTGAGAAGTCTCTTGTGTGGCACCTTATCAAGCGCTTTCTGGAAATCCAAATATACAACATCAACCTGTTCCTCTCTATCCACCGCACCCATTATATCCTCAAAGAATCCTAACAAGTTTGTCAAACAAGATCTTCCCTTTCTAAAACCATGCTGCGTCTGCCTGATTGAACCCTTACGTTCCAAAAGTTTCACTATTTCATCTTTAATGACGGCTTCAAACATTTTTCCAATTACAGACGTCAAGCTAATTGGCCGATAATTTCCAGTCTTCTGCCTTCTTAAAAACTGGCGTGACATTTGCTGTCTTCCAGTCTGCCGGGACCTGCCCAGAATCCAAGGAATTTTGGTCTATGACCACCAATGCATCAACTCTAACTTCTGCCATTTCCTTCAGAACCCTTGGATGCATATCATCAGGACCAGGTGATTTGTCTGGCTTTAGTCCCATTAGTTTCTCCATTACTACTTCCTTTGTAACAACTATTTTATCAAGGCCCTCCCCAACATTCGCATCCTTAACTCCGCACTTGGGCAAAATATTTGTCCAATGCCTCGGCCATTTCCTAATTTTTTGCTGCCAGTTTTCCTTTCTCATCCTCCAAGGGTCCAATGTTAACTCTGGCCACCCTCTTCCATTTTATATATTTATAAAATTTTTTGCTTTCTGTTTTTATATTTTGTGCCAATTTACTTTCATAATCCTTTTTCCCATTTCTTATGACCCGCTTTGTAACCCCTTGTTGTCTCTTAAAGTTTTCCCAATCTTCCAGTTTCCCACTGCTCTTTGCAGCTTTGTACACCTGCGCCTTCAATTTTATGCTCTCCTTCATTTCCTTTGTTAACCACGGTTGATTTTTCCCTCCCTTGCTGCCCTTTTTCCTGACCGGAATCTATTTTTGTTGAGCATTACAAAATATTTCTTTGAAAATCTTCCACTGTTCCTCAACTGTTTCATCAATGAGCCTGTGCTCCCAGTCCACTCTGCCCAATTCCTCCCTCATCCTATGGTAGTCACCCTTGTTTAAGCCTAATATATTAGTTTTAGATCGAACTATTTCCCCTTCCATCTGAATGAGAAATTCAATCGTACTATGATCGCTATTTCCCAAATGCTCTCTGACTATTACATCATTTACTCTACCTATCTCACGCACAACACGAGATCCAGGAGAGCATTTTCTCTTGTGGGTTCCTTAACATGCTGCTCAAGAAAGCTATCGTGGATGCATTCTATGAAGTCCTCTTCCAGACTCCCACGACCAACTTGATTTTCCCAATCTATGTGGAAGTTAAAGTCCCCCATGACGACTGCCGTATCATTATTACATGTCTCACTTATCTCTATTTATTTCCTGTGCCACTAAACTATTGTTATTTGGTGGTATGAAGAAGTTCCCCTTCATTTTCCCCCTAAACCTTTCCCCTTTCACCCTTAACCCATGTCCTCTTGTTGTATCTCACCCCCTCATAATTTTAAATACCTCCATCAAATATCCCCTCATTCTTCTACACTCCAGGGAATAAAGTCCTAACCTGTTTAACCTTTCCCTGTGACTCTGTTCCTGAACCTCAGTTCCCTTTGTAGCCTTCTGTTCTTTTGAGAGACTGGGCACAGATTGGGGGATTGCTTTGCTTAGCACCTTCACTCCGTCTCCACCAGTGACGAAGACCTCCCAGTAGCGAACCATTTCAGTTCTGTGTCACACTTCAATACTTGCATGTCTGTCCATAGTCCCAAGAGGACCATCAGCAAATTGGAGGAACAGCACCTAATTTTCCGTCTGGGCACACCAGCCAGATGGCATTTATGATCGACTTCTTCGGTTTCTGCTAACCTACTCTCATCTTCCCCCTTCCCCTTTCCAGTTCTCCTCCGTTCCTTCACCCAGCCATCCCGCCTCCCCTTGATCGCTGCTGGCCCCTCCCTCCCTTCTCCACCTATGACCTCCTGGTTTTGCCACCACCCCTCCCCTCCTACTCTTTTGCTCAGACACCTGTCAACATTTTTCCACACCATGATGAAGGGCTCAAGCCCGAAACATTGGTTCTGCATCTTTCGCGTTGCTAAACACAGGTCACTGTTTGACCTGCTGAGTTTCTCCAGCATCGTGTTTTTACTTCAAAGTCTGCAGACTTTGCTATTTAAACTTCTCAGTTCCTAAAGACCGGGCAACATCCTAGTAAATCTTCTCTGCCCTCTTTCTATCTTATTGATATCTTTCCTGTCGTTCAGTGACCAAAACTGCACAAATCCTCCAAATTTGGCCTCACCAATGTCTTGTACAACTTTACCATAATATCCCAACTCCTGGACTCAATACTTGATTTATGACGGCCAATATGCCAAAAGCTCTCTTTACAACCCTGTCCACCTGTGACACCATTTTCAGGGAATTAGGAATCTGTATTCCCAGATCCCTCTGTTCTACCCCACTCCTCAGTGCCCGACCATTTACCGTCTACGTCCTTTCTTGGTTTGCCCTTCCAAAATGCAACACCTCACACTTGTCTGCATTAAATTCCATCGGCCATTTTTCAGCCCATTTTTCCAGCTGGTCCAGATCCCTCTGCAAGTTTTGAAAACCTTCTTCACCGTCCACAACGTCTCCAATCTTAGTGTCATCTGAAAACTTGCTGATCCAATTGACCACATTATCATCCAGAACATTAATATATAGACAACAAATAACAATGGTCCCAGCACTGACCGCTGAGGCACCACTAGTCACGGGATCCTATGCACCACTTCATCCACCATCTCCCCCCACCGGCATCCTCACTGAACCATGGACCCCCTGTCCATATTATGCCTGGGTTGCCCATCTCAGCATCACTGATTGGCCAGGCATGGGCCCAGATACTACTATTTACTCATCGGTCAGGATGTGGGTGTAGCTCACAAGGACAATAGCAGATGTCTGCTTGGCTGGCCTACCTCACAGCCAAGATCAACTCCAGGGGTGGGGA